>NW_025963801.1:542056-773452 GCF_023055435.1 Haliotis rufescens
AGAAATAGTGAAAGTTTTTAAAGTTGGCACTGGACGTAAATCCTATCTTCAGCTGATGCCTGACCATGATGAACATACTGTAAAAAATACTGAACCGTTTATATGTTTTGCTCCTGAGGTAACCCAACATTTTTTGGAACGAATATTTTTTGCCATGAAAACAACAACATATGTTTTAAATATCGTGAATAGTAAAAGGCACCAAGTATCTGATTTTCAGGCAAAGTTTGCCATGTAATATTGACCAGCAAATTACTTAAACATCAGAAATCCATCCTACACTGATTTAACCATTTGCTCGACGCGATGCATTGTTTGATCGTATGTATCAAGGGGCACCAGTGCGGTTGTTGTCTGCTGTGTAATTATAAACAAGTTTTATAATTAAGAATTCACTTTCACTTTGTGTGAATTCATTGGAGCGTGAACCTTCATAGAATGAGCCAACAAGGAACTCGGAACAATGAAATCCAAAAAGGGAAAGTCAATTCATATAGTTTACATATTACTATTTTTACTTCAAAGTTATATAGCGACGTGCACGCACGTGTGTGTGGCTGCTTGTACTAGTCAGAACTTTACCGATTTACCCATCTTCCCGAGGCAGGGGAGTTTACTGACTCTAAAAGTCCAGTTTCCACCCTTGCCGAACTAGGCTGGTATTATGGAGTTACATTTTGGCTGGTCTAACGAGTCTATGCATAGTCCAATCAAAATCGTGCACCGAAATCGAAAATCCGGTTCGTAAATTTTTTCGGTCGATTGCAGGATTTGCAAAGCATTTGCACCGCCAACTCGTTGTCAGCAGATATGTTCCAAATCTTTTCATGTTTTTAAATCAAGGTGCTCACGTGATTCGATGCATTTCGCGACGTAAGACCCGTTTTATCACAATATAGATCTTGATTATCTGTCAGATCGTCCTGACTTTGCGCCACCATTGTGTGTGAAGCAAACGCAAGTGATACGAGAGGTGGAATCTGATTGGTCCATGGGAGAGGCTTCGAAGGGACAAAACTGGTAATAGCCACTGGTGGCGCTTCGATCGAGCCCAGTAATTCCAGCCTAGTTCGGCAAGGGTGGAAACTGGACTTTTAAAGTCAGTTAACTCTCTTGCCTCGGGAAGATGCGATTTACCCAACTCAGACACAGTATACTGACTCCGAACCGACCAGTTCTAGTTTTATCCCCTCAATGCTGAACGCCAGACAGGGTAACAACAAGGACCATCTTTTAACGTCTTTTGGTATGACGCGGCCGGGGATCGAACCCCGGACCTTCCGCTCTCAGGGCGGACTCTCTACCCCTAGATCACGGAGGCGGCCCCACAAAGGGAGGGGTCACATTGCTCAAAGTGACAACTGTGGTAGTTTGTTAACAACACTTATTTAAATAATATCGTCATTAGATGAGTAAGGTCTGTTAAGAACTACGTACACAATGTCACAATGACAGCGCGTCGTAATACATTTACATCGAAATAGCCGAAACAATAAACCGAACGGGAGAGATTTCCTAAATTATTAATGAACCTGTGGCGATTCCAAGTGTTTGCCATCATTGATCAATTGGCCGATTACTGAAAGGTGATTGTAAAAACGTGTCAAGTAGATACTAAGGTAAATTCATAGTTTGCTGTAGAATGTCACTGTCAGACTAAGCACAGACCAAGTCGATAGTACGATAGTTTGGGCGTGCATTTCTTCATATTATTCACTGGGATGGGTCGTAGCGAGGATATTCAAGAAGAGGTCAAGATTAAAGAGTCTAAATTATTCAGAAACCACGCTGATGTATGTTTTCGTTCTATTGAATTTCCAGGGGTTTCTCCAGGGATGTGGAAAAAGTCCGTCAGTGTTTATGTCATTTCATTTCTTGAAAAACGTTCGAACGTCAGATTGTGTCGTTCACACGCTTATGAACGTCAGTGAGACCAGACTCTCGTCCAATGGAAAAGCCGTATATCGTGAAAAATATCCGTTCGCTGCCACCAGTCAAAGCTCCCCACATTCGTGATCAACTCGTGTTATTTCGGGACAAGCCGAATAGTTACGGAAAGGGGCGAGTGGTGACGAATGAGCTCCCCACTGATGGCATTCGTGACCAACTCGTGTCATTCCGGGACAAGCTGTATAGTTACGGAAAGGGGCGAGTGGTGACGAATGCTGTGATGGGTGGCCATAGCCATGCTAGGAGTTGAACTTGCAACCGACTGACCGTTATGTTTAAGAACAAGTGATGACTGTCGTGACGCCAAATACTTTTGCCCCAACTAAATTATTTTCTTTGTCAATTTGAATTTCTATTTTCATCCCAACGATCATTAATTGGTTATATGTGAAGGTAAGGGAAGATTTGAATGATTTCCCGTTCGTCTGCAATCTCGAACCAATCTGATTAAACAAACAAAAAGGAAAATTAATCTCGGAAATCTGGTCAAAACCTTTTCATAATTCCCTATGATTGTATAACCAAAGACAAAAACAAAAATAAAAACGTGACTACTTTGGGGGTTAGAGGGCAATCTCAAGACAAGTTGTAATGGCCGCTTCCACGCTGACGGCAGCGATGTTACCGAGAGTGTAACGAAGGTGTCACGCGCTGGGAAGGAGCTTGAGTATATTTTAGTCACCAACCTCTACCCAAGGGCAGATAATTCCAAAGTACCTTTCATTTCAAACCACACGAATTTAATATTCAACATGTTTTTTCCACATTTACTCCAAACTTTGCTCAGTTTTGCTACGCTACATTACGATATTGTGCAAATGTTGCTGCAATTTGTTTCAAATTTGTTTCAACCTTGGAAAACACTATTAATAATGCTTACCCTTTGACGCCTGTAGGTTCAGCGTAACAGCCATTACCATCAACACCTGCAATACAAGTAGAAGTAGAAAACAACGTAGTTTGTAGTTGTTTTTTGTTGCATAACCCCACTCTCAGCACTATTCCAGCTATTTATATACATAATCAAGTCTGGTACAGACAATCCAGTTACTGACATCATGAGGATTGATCTTCGCACTGGGATACGATGACATGCATCAATGAAGTCAGAGCGTGACCGCCCGATCCCGTTGGTTGCCTAGCAAGGGTTGTAGTCAAAAGGGCCACAGACACATTGATCACAACGGCCACAAAAAAAGTCAAAAGGGACACAAATCCCTTGTCAAAACGGCCACAAAAAAGTCAAAAGGGACACAAATCCCTTGTCAAAACGGCCACAAAAAAGTCAAAAGGGCCAAAAGCGCTACAAACCAAACGTAGCGACATTAATAAAAAAATACATGAAACTTTTTATGGATAACAACTATTCATAAATGTGTCCTGTTTTCATGTTCTTCCAACTTCTAAATGCCTATCAAAGACATTATTAAAAAAATACAGTTTGTATTTAAAAAGACCAGTAGGGGTAGTAAAGGTCTTCAGCAACCCATGCTTGCTGTAAAAGGCGACTATGCTTGTCGTAAGAGGTAACTAACGGGATCGGGTGGTCAGGCTCGCTGACTTGGTTGATGCACGTCATCGTATCCCAATTGCGTGGATCGACGCTCATGATGTCAATCACTGGATTGTCTGGTCCAGACTCGAATATTTACAGACCGCCGTGATGTAGCTGGAATATTGCTGAGTGCGGCGTTAAACAACAAACAAACATAATACATGTACCAGCATCTTCACGTGGACATATGTGCAAAGTATTTCACTTGGGAGTCTGTATCCTTCAGCTCCTGTATATATTCCCAGGTTCACGAGATCAGTTTACATCCATAGGTTAGGTGGACGGCAAATGAAAATACCTTTGCGATCGAACAGTGCATAAATGTCTAAAGATGTAGTGGATGTTATCAGTTTAATGGACAGGTATACAGTGATAGCATATTCTTAATCTTCAGGTATTTCGAGGTCCAACATAAACTAAGCGGCAAAAGAAAGTATAGGTTGGCAATTTGTAATTTTCCTAATAAAAGCGATAACAAGTGGAAAGTGGGTATTAGGAATATGACTGCCCAGGAACAGGTACCAAAAAACACCCCACCCGAACACGCCACCATTGACGGCGCTCGTGCGGTAGTAAAATAATGGTGAAACAGGTTTCCCGCCTATGGCATAAACTGCACGTGCATGTTAGCTGTATAAATGCGTTCGTCTGCAAGGTCAGATACGGCTCATTCACCTGCGAAACAGATTCGTAACGGCGACGGCGATTGCAGCAACATCGTTGGGACATCCCATTAGCCGACGTACAGGACTACGACGACTTCGTGCTGCAGGATTCCGAGCGTATCGTCCTTTCCGAGGAATGGTACTGACTGCTCAACATCGATGCCTGAGACTGCGATGGGCGAGGCAGGTTATACGCTGGCAAGTGAGAAATTGGCGTCGAGTGCTATTTACTGATGAAGGTCGGTTTAACTTGTTTCGAAATGACGGCAGAGAACGAGTTTAACGACGCAGAGGGAACGTTTGGCTCCGTCGTGTATTCGAGAGGTCCATCCATTCGGCGGGGGAGGTCTCATTGTGTGGGGCGGTATTTGTGGAGATCAGAAGACTGATTTGGTGATAATACAGGGAAACCTGAACGCTGTGCAGTACAGAGACCAAGTATTGCAGCCAGTTGTGCTTCCGTTCTTACAAAACCAACAGCAGGGGACATTGTTTCAACACGACAATGCCTGGCCCCATACTGCAAGACTGACTCGGAACTTTCTAAACCAGCAGAACGTTGACGTTTTGCCCTGGCCTGCCCACTCACCCGATATGAATCCTATTGAACATCTGTGGGACCATCTTGACAGACAGATTAGAGCACGCCATCAGCCTCCCGTCAACAGACAAGAATTGCATCAGGCCCTGAGAGACGAATGACAATGGATTCCAGTCCACGTCATCAGAAGACTGACGTCATCGATGAGGCGGCGTATCACAGCATGCATTGAGGCAGCTGGAGGTCATACACGCTATTGAAGGCAACTGTGTCGACAATGAACTTGTAGTTTGGTGACATTTCAGACAACTTTTGAAAATGAAATTTCTTACCCCACCATTGTTTAACTTGAGCTTACATTACCTGTGATTGCACAATTTAATTCAAACTGTGGTTGATCAATCATTTGTTACCCCTCCCTAGATTATATTATAATTCACAACAAAACCTCTTCTTGTTATTTTTTTATCGATCATGGAAATCGACCCATACTTTCTTTTGCCGCCCAGTTTATATCAGAAATTTAAATCGACAGATTTAGGGTTGGTTGAGATTTCAGTAACACGAACAAAAAATAGAATACCCCTTAGCCTCATCTCAGTTATCTCGATAAGCTGTTTTTTTTATGAAATATGAAATGATAGAAAATCTAACACGGCTTTAAAAGATCAAATTAAATCTCACTAATGATGACTGATACCAAATAACCAATATCCGACTGCTAAAAGGCACTCAAAGAAACTGAAATCCTTCTGTTCAATATTTCGATTTCCCATTGCAGTGTACGAAGATGTGCCTACAACGTGATCAAAGGAAAGATAAATGGCCATTAAATAATGCACGATCATTGTTAGAGGTATTTATTACTTTAGATCGTAGATCCTGAATAGATAAGACACCAGGACGCAGCATTAATTACTATTTGCCATCGTCCAATTATGTAGTCAGATTCTTTCATCCGTATGCCGTGATGCATTCTGGGATTTAAAGGGAAAAGAACTCAATCGTCTCGCCGCAGCTTAAATTAGTCCGCGTAATCACCTGATGCCAATTAGCGCTTAACACAAGTTAAACCAGTCGAGATTATAGTCCATAATAAGCCAAGTTTGACTCCGCGAAGAAAGAAAAGCCATCCATATTTTAGTACGTTCCAAGTTGGAGTGTGTTTGCTTCTCAACTCCAGCAGTGTCACGTCGCTCCTAATTGTAATAAAGAAGTTGTTCATCCATACATTCTTATCTTTACTTAGTACTCCAACTTCTAAATGCCTCTCAAAGAAGAATAATAGTATTCCTAATTACAATATCAAAGACTGACATTCATGCAAGTAGTTTACGGCTGACGTGCAGTAACAAGATTTTGTTTTTTACATATCCGGAAACCTGTGAAGATCCGGGGTAGAATAGGTCTTCAGCAACCCATGCTTGCTGTAAAAGGTAACTATGCTTGTCGCAAGAGGCGACTAGCGGGATCGGGTGGTCAGGCTCGCTGACTTGGTTAAAACATGTCATCGTAGGTTACAGGCCGCCTAAGCCACATTTCGAAAATAGATAGCCAAAATTGATGTGGCTCTCGTGGCAATGGTTACGGCTGCGTGATTGTGGAATGTGGCTCTCGTGGCTATGCTGTCAAAACATGCTTTGTGATTCTAACAGGTTACCGTATTTAACAAAACAAGTCTTGTTTTCTCATTTTTTATTCAGATCATAACAGGGATAATTTATTCAATATTACATTGATGGATATCATGACAGGTCATTTTACATATGGTGAGAGGGTCTCAGGACTGCAACCTCTATGAGTGACTGCTCGCGCTGAAAGAGCTTCACTACCTCGTAGATGGGCACTTAGTAACAGGATTAATTCAATGTCAATTAAGAACGTTTACTCAATTTAAATGTGGGACACTCATTTTAAGGTATCGGTATTCTGATTAATTAATTACCGGCTAGAGTGGGTGAAATGCACACAGCTGAAAATGTGGCGCATTCGGCAATAGTCATTTTTGAAATGTGGCTCAACCGGCTAGACACCTCATCGTATCCAAATTGCGTGGAAAGATGTTCGTGATATAAATCACTGGATTGTCTGGTCCAGATTTAGTTATTTACAGACCGCCTTCATATAGCTGGAATATTGCTGAGTGCGGCGTTAAACAATAAACAAACAAACAAACAAACAAACAAAACATATCCTGAACCGTGTCATGTACACTCAGGCATGGGGTGACAGTGACCTCGAGCTAATTGGACTGGTCTTGAGTGTTCGTGACGGTAAAAGCGGATCTCAATTTCAGGAACAATGATTTCAAACAGAAACGATTTCCTCAGGTCGGACTGATGTCAGTTAATTGCTATGTACAATCAACAAACGTTACTTTGAAAGGAGATGCCGAGTAGATGTTGGACCCACATCATGTGTAGTGCACTCTGTGTCCCACGGACAAGTATTCTTTGTTTTGCATTGCATTGATGAAACGCATCCCCAGAGCATAGAACACTACACTGAGTGTGTCGATTTCACAAGTAAACATTGTCATGAAAATAAACTGCAGGGCAAACAAAGAATGCACTTGAAATTTGGATTTGACCAAAATACCTTACAAACTTTAAGATACTAATTGATGCGGTGCATGGAATCTCTCTCTCTCTCTCTCTCTCTCTCTCTCTCTCTCTCTCTCTCTCTCAAGATGAGAGTCAGACTGAATCGTTGATTCAATCTACATTGTATTAGAACCAGCGGATCTTGATACTACTAAATGAATATGAAATAGCGGTTACAAAGCATAACAGTGAAGCTGCTCTTATTGATACAGGATGCTGTGGGGCTGGGGTGGGGATCTGCATCTCTTCGGGCTTTCCTCCGGCAATAAGGGGACACTCTGTGATATAACTGGAATACTGTAAAAAGCGGTGTTAAACCCCACTCACTCATTCACTCACTCACTCACTCACTCAAGGATGTTGGTCAAAAGATGAAGACATACTGTTCATTTTACACAAAAAAAATTAAATTCTTTAAATTCACAATACTTACTAGCGTTAAAGAAGTCATTGGAGGTTGGATATTGTTTAACGGCGCAATGTCGCGGCAACATGTAAATAGTCCAGACAGGCAAACCCGTGACTTAATAGAATATCCCGTACCCTGGGACTCGCGGACACGCTATCAGACAAGGCACAGAGTCTTACCACCAAACCATTTCAGCCCACCATGGAGCTCCCGTCAATGAACAAAGAAGCGACACGTATCTTTGTTTCATATGTCACCAGGAGGTAACTCTGTGACACAAACGTTACTGATATTTCATTGCAGTTGCAATTGTGTTTACTGACTGTCGAACAACATTCATCCCCGAACATGGCGCCATTTAGTTTACCGAAGGAATTACCACAGTACAATAGAAATCCTCCCAGGAACGAAGGAACGAAGGACTTGTGGTCATTTTCAACAAGCCACTCAAATATTCTACTTTTCCTAACTAAAAGAAAACAAGCATGAATATCATATCCCTTACGAATTTGACATGTCCGGTTGTGTGCAAGGCATTAGCCCCTGTGAACTATGTTTAAAAATTCCAAACATTCAAAAATCAGCAGTTTACCACTAGACCTAGCTATGTGTCAAGTTTGGTGAAGAAATACTGTATTGTTTTTAAGATCTGCCCCGGAGAGGAGCACTACCGCCATTTTCTGTCAAGTCAAAACTCGTTGCCATAGAAACTCGGAAAATATTTTTTTCAAAAATCCAAAAAGGCACCAGTTCACCACTAGTCCTAGCTATGTGCCAAGTTTGGTTAAGATATCTCTCGTTTTTTTTCAGTTCTGCTCCGGAAACCTGACAGACGAAAGGAGGGTATAGACGGAAGGACGGACGGACAACACCCACTCCTGTATCCCCCTTCCACCTCGCGGCGGGGGGAAATAACAAAATCATATACTAGTTCTGCACAGAGCGGGCGTTCGTTAATAAATCTATCACAATCATTACCAGGGCCGAAGTTAACTTTTTTGGACGGGGGGTGGGGGGTGGGGGGCAAATATTTGTACAAGTATCACTTGTCCCCAACATGATTCAAATAAAACTGTTTTCTATAAAAAAAAAATGGGGGGAGGGGGGGACAACTGCCCCCCAATCCCCTGCCACCCCCACCCACGGCTGGCTACGGCACTGATTACTGTTTATATTTTTACATCCGTTGTGAAACAATGGCGCTTTGTTACTTCATACGAAGTTTTGATCAATTGCGAACGTAACGATATCGCCCCAACTTACCAGCTTCAGCCGACATCCCGACATCACTGGGTGTAAGCGAGAGATACACGTCGTCTCCTCTTGTCAACGGCAGGTGGCATGAATGTTTGCTACCTGTAAACCACACTATCAAGACGGTCCTGTACCGCGGTCGATGACATTGATCAATGCACGTGAAGACAGCAGTTGTGAGTAAACACTTGTGAAGGAAATAGGTGAGGTGTAATGGAGTTTAACGTCGCGTTCCAAATCATTGCACTTATATTGTTTTAATTCGTTATACATGAAAGCTTTATTGATTACAAAAGTAATCATGTACCATTGGGGATTTTCATTTTAATCATGAGGTGAGGTAGAATGGGGTTTAACGTCGCGTCCAAATCTATGGCACTTATATAGCGACGTGCATGCACGTGTGTGTGTGTGTGTGCGTGTGTGCGTGCGTGCGTGTGTGTGTGTGTGTGTGTCTGCCGGACTAATGCCGACGGCGCGACGGCTGTAGATGTGAAGACATCAACGAGGCGGCTATTCATTTGCAGCAATCAACACGGCTGTTATATTCTGAAGACCTTTTTCACCTGAACACATTAGACCTGTGGCTATACATTTCAAGACATTACGGCTATACATCAGAAGACATCAACGCGAGGGCTATACACATGAAGACATCAACGCGGGGGTCTATACACATGAAGACATCAACGCGGGCTACACATGAAGACATCAACGCGGGGGCTATACACATGAAGACATCAACGCGGAGGCTATACACATGAAGACATCAACGCGGAGGCTATACACATGAAGACATCAACGCGGGGGTCTATACACATGAAGACATCAATGCGGGGGCTATACACACGAAGACATCAAAACGGGGGCTATACACATGAAGACATCAACGCGGGGCTACACATGAAGGCATCAACGCGGGGGCTATACACACTAAGACATCAACGCGAGGGCTATACACATGAAGACATCAACGCGGGGGCTATACACACTAAGACATCAACGCGGGGGCTATACACATGAAGACATCAACGCGTGGGCTATACACATGAAGACATCAACGCGAGGGCTATACACATGAAGACATCAACGCGGGGGCTATACGTATGAAGACACCAACACGAGGGCTATACACACTAAGACATCAACGCGAGGGTTATACAGATGAAGACATCAACGCGAGGGCTATACACATGAAGATATCAACGCGGAGGCTATACACATAAAGACATCAACGCGAGGGCTATACACATGAAGACATCAACGCGAGGGCTATACACATGAAGACATCAACGCGGGGCTACACATCAGAAGACATCAAAGCGGGGTCTATATACATGAAGACATCAACGCGGGGGGCTATGCACACAAAGGCATCAACGCGGGGGCTTATATAAGGATTTTAATAATGATTGGTTAATAATCTGAATATTTAACATTTTCTTCTCTTGCGAAAAATCAATAAAGATACCAACTCCGTACGCATGGTATTTTTAAAAATGTTTTTAAAGAGATTACAAACCAGTGAGTATCTACCTACCTACCCTTATACATAATGTAACTACCGCATTCCGGCAAAGGCCACATGGGACGTTTTAACAAGGACGCGCTTTTTGAACCCATCATGAACATTTCCCCAGGTTGCCATCCTGCATTGCACGTACTGCTTGACAATCTCTTGTGATACGGATGCACGGATGCACGGATGCACGGACTGAATCCCATTTTTTATAATATGATTTGAAGATATTGGTCTTGTTCATGGGTTTCATCCCAGTAGTTTTTACATAAATAACCTCCATGGGCTTTCTCTCCCTTTTCTCATGCCTTGATGTATATTCAGTTCAATGAGGAGTTACACCCAACTCAATCACTACATTGCACTACACAAATATTCATCTTCATGTCCGTCCCGAGAGCGAAAGGTCCGGGGTTCGATTCCCGGCCGCGTCATACCGAAAGATGGTACGTGTTGTTACCCTGTCTGGCGCTCGGCATTAAGGGGATAAAACAAGGACTGGTCAGCTCGGAGTCAGTATACTGTGACTGAGTGGGGTATTCATGTTAAACTGCGGTATGGTATCCTAGGGGTTTATCACTATAAATCGGCATCAGTCCGGACAAGTACAATCAGCCACACACACACGTGCATGCACTAAGTGCAATAATCTTGAAAGCCTATAAAGTTCAAGTATACTTGAGGTGACAACACGTAAACGGATCCATTGCACCCGTCACGCTTCCTCTCTGTCTCAATGAATGAGTTGGTCAATGATTAATTAATTGATTATTGGTAACTATTCGTGTCTGAAACGTGCACATTCGTGTGGATGGTTCTGTGCGAAATGACCCACACGAAGGTACTTGAGGGATATGCTCAGCTGCTAAGTGCTAAACATTTCCAACATATTTTGATAAATAAATTTTTTCTTGAATGACCTGGGGAAATATCGAATAAAATCCTTAAATGACGCTTACATAAATGAACAATTATCAATATCACAAAGACAGTTACTCATAACGTGTATCCAAAAAGGAAAGAAACCAAAGCAACATTTTAAAACCTGGCGACCAATAGTGAGTGAGTGAGTGAGTTGGATTTAACGCCGCTTTTAACAGTATTCCAGTTATATCGCGGTGTGTCAGCTTAATGTGGGAGGAAAGCCCGAGTTGATGCAGGTCTCAGACGTTTACCACTTCAGTGAAACCCACGAGCACGGGTATGGTGCTGACATACCTAGAAACATAATCGGGGCGAACCGGGATTCGAACCCACAATCATAGGTTTCTGGCGTGCCCAAGGGACGCAACTCTGCACAGGGAGTCGCGGCGCCTTAGACGACTGGGCCACCCGTGCCCCCTGGCGACCAATAAGCTTACTATCAGTGTTCTACAAAAACCTCCTGATTAACAATGATCAAAAAGGGTTTACGGCTGGAAGATACACTGGTGAAATAACAAGACACATCTATGAACAACAGGACTACACCGATACATATCAGATGCTAGGTTTATTATTACTTGTAGATTTGATTTTGTAGATTTCAGATATTTATGAAAGTTCAAGATATGATACTTATCGCCAATTCAAGTCATTGCTTGAACCAGAATCTTATTTATCAAATTTACGGTACAGGAATTCTCGTAACACCCTTATTCGTTTTAGACTTGGCTTGAATGATCTAAAAATTAACACAGGGAGATTTTCATCTGTTGAGAAATCGATACGATTATGCCCATTTTGTGACATTGTTGTCGAAGATGAATACCATTTCATGTTTATTTGCCCTATATACGAAAATCTAAGAAACAAGTACTTACCGCAGTGGTCTCTATCTCATTTTAATGCTAAAAGATTGTCTTCATTACTGTCTTGCAAGGATCTTATAACACAACATCAACTGGCTTTGTACATACATAATGCTTTTTTGTTACGAAGTGAATTGTTACCTTGACTTTGTATTTTATAAAATATGTTATGTAACTCCGTTGTAAATGGGCCTGTTGCCTTTCATACAATAAAGAATTGAATTGAATTGAAAAGGCATTTGATATAGTTGATTGGGAGTTCATAGAGGAAACACTATTCTTTTGGTTTTGGAAATTCAATTAGAAGATAGATAAAGAAATGTACAACGGAATTCAATCATGTTTACTAGTTTGGATCCCCATTTTTCAAAATATCTAGGGGTTGCAGCCAAGGTGATCCTTTGTCTGAACATGTATAGGGTCATGACATTCTTGTGATGTGTTATTTTCTTTCATAAATTTAATCATGTTTGTATAATTCTCCTCCATTTTAATGTGAATTGTAAATGTGTTTGAACATCGTCTTCCCAAATTACTACGTTATTTGAAGGCGGAAACTAGATCGTCCTTCAAGAACATGGTGCCCCGTTGATCAACGGCGTTATAATTCACATACAGTAAAGTACGGTTATAACGAACACGCTTATAACGAACTAACTTTTTAGTCCCGACTATTTGCTGTAGTTATGCTGTATATATGCTTATAACGAATTACGGTTATAACGAACTAAAATTAGTAGTCCCTTTGAGTTCGTTATAACCGTAGTTTACTGTATTAGATTCAATGGATGATTAAAGGAAGCCATCGAACTATATCCAAAGGCTGGAAGACTTGAAGTACCACGTGACGTAAGTACGTCACAATGGAATTCGCGTTCTGAACATGTCTACCAGTTTAGACATATGTTTAGGCACAAACCACGATACTATGAACAACATGATAATGTTAGCGTCGTTTGGGTTAAAGCAACGCTTGGAAAGAGTGTTCGGTGGCTACCAGAACGTGACCATCAAACAATGATCCTCCCTCGGGACCACTGCGGAGGATGTTGGTCATTGACTATTAAAGTATAGTACATTAATAGTAAGTTTAAGTGACTGTGCAAAATAGCGCCTGAAGATACAGCTGACGTAAAAAGGTTGTTGTAGCAGCTGGTCTGAACGGTCACCAACGACACCAAAGAGATAATCAATTATTCATTATCCTGAATTGTTTGATCGTTTGATAATATCGAATGGCCACCAAGGGTAGGAGCATCGATGGCGTAGTTGCATGTCAACCTTTTATTGCTCATCATTCAAACCTTCATTGCTACTATGTTTAGACATAAGTGTTATATTTGTTTTGTATGTATGAAGTTGTTTATTGCCGCAGGACCAGACACTCCAGTGTCTGACATGAGCAAATATTTGTTTGTTTGTTTGTTGTTTAACGCTACACTCAGCAATATTCCAGCTACATAACGGCGGTCTGCAAACAATCGAGCCTCGATCAGACAATTCAGTGACCGATAGGGCTGGGACGATACACAAGGTCACGATACGATACGTATCACGATAGTGGGGTCACGATACGATCCAAAAAATAATGTCACAAGCTGGTGGAAGATGATGAAAGTTTAATGTAAAATAGTTCTCATCAAATAACTCAAATTTTCCTTCAGAACAGGTGTCAAACACAGCACATGTCACTCAATAGCAAGACTCAAAACACCTGAGTTAAGGAGCCTGACTAAATACCTGGATTTTCTGCAATAAAAATGCATTCTAAATGCCATCTGAACAGCAGAACTATTTGGTTTATAAATATGAAAGTTATGTTTTTCACATTTTTTAAAATAATGCATTTACAACTTGATTAAGTTCGTTGTAAATAAAAAATGTAAGCTAACACGTTGTTAACATCCAGATTAAGGACCAAGGAAGTGAAAACTTGACGATTTTCGGCAATTATAAGATTTCATAAAATCCACTTACCTATTTCTGTTTTATTTTCATTGTTTACGTAATTGGAAAATCATTTTAAAAAAAGAATTATGAATAGTTTCTGTCATCACCCATTTCCCGATAACAGCGGCTGTCTGCTCAGTAACATGAAGAAATACCCCCGTTTTCGAGGCTTCGTATGAATAAAACGTTCGTCGAAGAATGGCATATGACACATCGCTGGAAAGCTTATTCCTTCATCTACATTCTCGTAACATCGACTGTTTTTTTCCGTAGTTGTAACAAGCAGTTTTATTGGATTAAAATTGGTTTCTAATGACGCTCTCTTGCCGAAATCTGCTACAAGTTTCGTGATTGGACAATTTTGAGCACGTGACCTAAGGCAGCCAATCAAATTACAGCTGTGATACCAAGCTCGTGTTTGATAAATTTCAGAAGTTGGCGAAAGATTTTTGTTAAATCGTGCTATTCTGAACGTTTTAAGCAGGAAATCACGATATATATTAAAAATATGGAACTTCGTGAACGTATCGTGCTAGGTTACGAGCTGTGACAAAGATTTTTCATGCATATATTTTTGCATCAAACATCGTGTCCGAGCCGAGAATTCAAGGCGACGAAAGCCGAAATGTCATTTGACTTACATTACACGCGATCGCACGAAAAGATGGAAATAATAACTTAGATGTAAGTTTGATTACTTTTAGATATATTTTTGTTGATATTATTTATTACTTTGTATAATATATTCAAAGATTTGTTTAAAACGTCTTTATTTTGCTCTTTGACATGTTCGATGTGGACCCGTATTTCAACAAGTAGAGATTGCTGCAGAGCATCAATAGCTCCCCGCCATATAATGTTATGTGCAGAGGAAGGAAGTGTAAGCTATGGGAGGAGAGAATTTGTGTTAAGTACAAATTGGTTGTTATTAATGTACTTATCTTTGGAAAGCACAATAAAAGAAACAGTGTCTTTAACTGGTCAGCACAAAGAAAACCCAGGCAAGAAAACTGGGCCTGTCAGGCAAAACTTGATGTTTACCCACTATTAGTACCAATAAAAAAAATATATAGATAACACAACAAATGTCACTCTAAAGCATGCTTTTGCAGCAAATATCAATATTTCAATATTTTCAATAATATCAATAAAGCAAACCTTTTAAATAGTAAACACAAAAAATGTAATGAATACACTCTAAATATATTTCAGTTCAAATGTAAAAATTCACGCAATCATTAATGGATTCCCATTTATCTAGCAGCAAGTTAGGAACATACAGTTTGGTCACGTTATCTATAAATATTGAGAATTATCTTACATATTGTAAAAACAAAGGCCATAGGTCACTTTTCTCAAAACTTCGTTTAAGTAATCACAAACTTAAAATTGAAAAAATTGTAGATATACAAAAACACCAACCCCATTTGAACAACGTCCCTGTGAAACATGTGATGTCTCAGAAGATGAACAACATTTCGCACTGTCTTACATAATACAACCAAGAAAGAGAATCACAAATAATCCCCAATCATGATAAAGAATTTGGTACACTCTGTTAAAAGGAGCAGATTCTTAATAAGTTTACCAACAGTTATCCAGAAACAACTTCCAAGATCTGTTAACATATCAACAATTACAAACAAATTCCTTGTACATGTATGTACTACATTACCATAGTTTTGCTCAATTCTCATATCGTTTCCATATCATTATAAAACACTTGTTTTAGAAATTAAATTCTACCTCTTTTGAATGTTGAATGTTCCTGTGTTTTTTAATTGTCGTTTATTGTGCATGTATTTTGTAGTTTGTGATTGTGCAATATTGCCACTGTTTCTTCATGGAATGTTCCGCAATACATATCTCATCTAAAACATCTTTGTTGTATAATAGTTTCTTACAGTTGTTTACGGGGGCATGGTTGGCCCAGTCGCCGAAGGTGCTGCAATTCGCTATGCAGAGTTGTGTCCCTTGGGCACGCCAGAAACCTATGACAGTGTGTTTGAATCTCGGTTCGCCCCGATTTTGTTGTCAGCACAAAACCCTTGCTCGTTGGTTTCACCAAAGTGGTGAACGTCTAAGACCTGCATCACTTCAGACTTTCCTCCCACTTCAAGCTGACACGGAATACTATTCAAGACGGCGTTAAACCCAACTACCTCACTCACTCTTGTGTATGGTTCCGTTTGGTTCACTGGGTTTGTGTTGTGATTGCTTCCGGCTTAGATTGAAAACTTGTTTAGAAGAACCCAAACATCGTGAAGATATCATGCAACCGTATTATCTTTTTGGAAATAATTGCAAACTACAGACCAACCTGTTGATTTCCTATGTATCCAGAAGCAAAGAACATATACGGGTGTATGATCTCTGCTGGAAGTTAATTTTTTTTGTCAAAGCAATAAACCATGCAGAAACGTAAACCGCCGCGTGAAACGGTATGTACCATACATTACATACAGTGAAGTATTTAAAACAATGCTGTGCTCAACTATGCACAGCAAGCGCCATACAGGTGATTATGAAGACAACTAATAAAAAAATTCTCATATCAAACCCGTTGTTTTACATGTGTTGTTTATTGAAGAAAGTCATACTTTATAGAAGCCTGTTATTTAATCGTGTTGAACAATATGTTGCAATAGCAGTGTGAAAATTGAGTGCGCGTGACAGGCTTGGCCTAAATTCCTTCCTTGAACGTTTCTCGATGGCTGCCTGAATAACATACGATACATTGCAAAGGTAGTGCGCAATTGAACTGTTCGGGTAAGGGAGATAATCACTCACTCTCAGTGATACAGCTTGAATAAGATACGATGTACAGCAATGCAAGGTCAGTGCGTGAATTTATCACTTCTATACTACGCCTATAGCTAAAGGAGATAATCGCTCAATGCGCAATAGTTTATTTTTACAAAATATAGACCGGTTAACTTTAGCGTAATGGGATCATTTTTAACTCTTTTAAAAACAAAATGAACAAATTTCATGGGCTATCAGCATTACGAAAAGTGACTAAGTCTCAGAATAGAAAGACGATTTTGAAGTATCTCTTATTGCTGGAAAAGATAAACATCAACATTTCACGCACATTTCACATGATTTGTATGTTTCGTTTCGGTAACTGTGTGGCTTGAAATTTAAAAGAAACCAACATGTCGACTTACATGCTCCAAAATTAACCTCTCCCGTATACTTCCCCGCCTTAAGGGCGGGGAAGAATAACATCGCGGGAATTAGTGAATATTTTTTTAATTTATCGACAAAAAATTATCAATTGAATTGGAATATGGATTTCAGACATTATGAAATGTGATAGATTTAATAAATGAATGATATTACAGGTAGGTCCATACAAATATATACTATTTTGACGTGACTACGGCTTGGCCCGTAAACCGGCCTACGGTGTCTGCGGACTCGATGCTTCTTGGCCGGAAAACCAGTTGCCACGTTTGAAGGCTGAAACTAATACGAGTCATTTGATTGGTCGTACTACGAAAATCAACCAATCATATTTGCCCTTGTATCATCGCTTTATTTTCTTTACTGACTGCGTTGGAACAAAACGGACGATGTAAACAGCGGCAAATACGTTTTGTTACTCGTATTATATCAGCTGTGTATTGTTTTGTGTCGATACATAGACCCACGAATCGATAGTCGTATCGAACTGTAATGTACATCGATGTATCGGTGAATCGTCCCAGCCCTAGTGACCGACATCATGAGCATCGATCCACGCAATTCCCATCAAGATAACTTCATATGTTTGATACAAAATAATTATTGATCAACATATTTAAAGTTTCTCTGCTGTGCCCAGCTCAGTTAGCTTAACGTGTGCTATGCCCGTCCCAGTTAGCTTCACGTGTGCTATGCCCGTCCCAATTTGCTTCACGTGTGCTATGCCCGTCCCAGTTAGCTTAACGTGTGCTATGCCCGGCTTAGTTAACTTCTCGTGTGCTATGCCCGGCTTTGTAAGCTTAACGTGTGCTATGCCCGGCTTTGTTAGCTTAACGTGTGCTATGCCCGGCTTTGTTAGCTTAACGTGTGCTATGCCCGGCTTTGTTAGCTTAACGTGTGCTATGCCCGGCTTAGTTAGCTTAACGTGTGCTATGCCCGGCTTAGTTAGCTTAACGTGTGCTATGCCCGGCCCAGTTAGCTTCACGCGTGCTATATATGTGGCTCAGTCGGCAGTCTTAGTAAGTGTTACATTGATGTTGTTGAAAACCCTTGTATAATTTCATGCGCATATAGTTGTGTTTGCCATCTCGGCAACGAATGCTTACTCTCATTACAAAGACAATGGAGTGACAGTGGCAATGTCCTGAAAAGTGTGGATCAAATATTTCAATACTGTAGCTGCTATGTGAAATACATGTTTTTATATAATTTGTTTATTTTACTAGAGCATTAACACTGTTTTGCATAACAATATATTCAAATAAATAAGCATGATAGCTTGACTAAAGCTTATTAAAGTTATCTAAAGAAATGACGGATGTATACTTTGTTTACTTTCAGTAAGCTCCTTTTGTATAATTTGTAATGTTGGTGGAAAGTTATTTCTAATATTACAGTTGAAAATGATTCGTTTTGACAAACTAAAGATAAGGTTCAGTAGATGTTTATTTTTGATAAATAACCAAAAAAGAACATTATCTTACAGGATTTTGCGTTTTGTGCGATATCCAAATGTCTCGCCAAATGGAGCTCACTTTTTGGCATTCCCAAAATATATGTACAGTAAACTACGGTTATAACGAACACGCTTATAACGAACTGACGGACATAACGAACTAACTGTTTAGTCCCGACTATTTGCTGTACTTATGCTGTATATATGCTAAAACGATTTACGGTTATAACGAACTAAAATTAGTAGTCCCTTTGAGTTCGTTATAACCTTGGTTTACTGTATTACACTTTCTGTTTCATTAGAACGAACATAAGCTACAACTTGTACTATCTACGTATCCCATTTGATTAGGAAAACACTTTGTTGGCAATATAGGATGTCAAATTAGATAGTGGAACCATTGTAGTTTAGTCACATATCGTGCAACTAAAAGGGAGAGAACTCTTTCGGTCTTGTTCTTCAATATCGTTTCCGAGTTCGTAATCCCATTTAGCATCATGATTATTCCACTCATATGTTTTTAATAAGTATTTTATAGAAACACTGAACCTTTTTATGGTTGTTCAGATGATATATATGAAATGGTTAAAAGGGAGATTGTTGGATAATGGCAATTTTTCGTAATCATTGGCTTCGACAGTAGTATTATACAGCGTGAAGAAAACGTGAGCCGATTAATTGGTTTTCAAATTGAAAACAGTTTTGAAGGTTTCGACAGACAAGAATTGCCTGTTATTATCAAGAAGATCATTAATCAAACGTATTTCCTATTTTCATGTTCTCGTTATGCCATACATACATACATTATTGTGCTAGGATACCTTGTCATTTCTACGCTCGATGTGGATCTTATCTATACATTTCCATCAGGCCTTAATAAGGTCATTGCTGTATACATTATTTATCTTGGTAATAATCTGTAATCTGACTGTCTTGCAGGTAATTTCAAAACTGTATACCAACTGGTCCCGTACCTGTAGTTTCTATTAATAATCTTTCTGGAATTCCCCTCTTTTAACGGAAAAATTACCATCATAAGTATAAATAGGTATACATACAGTTTTTATTCATAGAAAATAGAAAAAGTAATAGTTTGTATTTGGTACGTACATATTAGATAACAGAAAAAGAAACGTTGACGGTGGTGTGGTGTTGTGATATTTTTATTAACTATATGTTCATAGGATGTAATAATTTCATGTTAGGGTATCTGTTGATCGCATAAATCAAATGTACATATTGTATAAAAGTGATTGTATTTAAGAAATAAACAACGAGTGTGAGTTATTTATCGTGCAATAAAAAACTGCAGGGAGACGAACCATGAGGGACGCAGCAGTGTTTTATTGTACGATAAACAACGACCACGAGTCGTTTATGTCTTATATAAGATATCAACATTATGAACTGCCTCTTTATGGATGTTGATAAACAGTTCAAGCTTTAAAAATATTTACCCAAATGTTAATAATAACGACTCCCTGAACAGAAACTGACCTTCAGAAATGAACTGTGTAATGAAGACCAAGTCATTTATTAGTAGTTGTAAGGAAATATCATTTTGGTGTAGCAGATGTTCCTGAGCGCCATACAGTGGTGGACCATGGACTTGTTTGGGCAGGGTTTGGTGTTTTTCCTTATTCTTAAAACAATGCTTTCTTATTAGTCAAAGTAATTCTTATTGTGTACTAAGGTGAAAACATATTCCATGAAAATATTTCGGTACTAAAATCTGTTCCCCCCCCCTCCCCCTTCATTCAATTACCCCCCCCCCTACGCGCATGCACATCGCTATGTAAGAACAATAGTCTTGAACGCGACATTAAGCCCTATTTCACCCCACCTGAACCAGTCTAAACCTTCCTTAAACCTGGCCTCGAACACGAACACGAGTTGGTCACGAAAGCTGGCCTCAGACCTAAGTTGCCCCGCCCCCCCCCCATAATTTTAACATGTACCGGAAAGAATATAGGAGAATATATAGTCCTGTTCTGGGATCCAGGCCAATATTTTACGGTTTAAGTGGCAGGTTTGTCAGCATGCAACACGAGGACAGCTTACGACCTACATTAATCATGGTGGGCTGTCATGTCACTGTAGACAGCAAAGAAGGAAAATATTTGTGGTCTGAGGCGACACCTGCATGACCTCGTCGTCGGGGCATGTCTCATCATTGCCCTACATAGCAGACTGCTGGCAACGCATGCTTCACAACTCGAACATATTCTTATCCTTATCCACAATACTCGTGGGACGTTCTCCTCTCATCCATACATTGTATACTATGAGGTGAGGTGAAATTGGGTTTAACGTCGCGTCCAAGATTATTGCACTTATATAGCGATATGTGTACGTGTATGTGTGTGTGTGGCTGCTTGTACTAGTCCGGACTGATGCCGATTTATAGTGCTAGCACACTGAGATACCATGCCGCAGTTTAACATGACTACCACCCCGATGACACAGTATACTGACTCCGAGCCGACCAGTCCTTGTTTTAGACCCTTGTTTTAGCCCCGGACCTTCCGCTCTCCGGGCGTACGCTCTACCACTAGACCACGGAGGCGGTCTGTATACCATGAATTTGAGGCCAACAGAGTCATCCGTCCGCTTTAACTTTCATTTCCGGTTTGATTGATGATGCAGAGGATGAAGTACGAGATCCACGCCTTTGTCAAGGGGGCACGACTTTGTCAATTTGCCAGTCTGAGCAAGCGTTATTCACCGTGTTCTGTGCCTGCCAAGAGGATAACAGTTACCGTGAGTGATCCATGAGTATTTATTTAGGAATTCTGCTATTACGCCGCTTGTAGCAATATTCCAGCAATATCACGGCTGGGTAAATGGGCTTCACACATTGTACCCCAGTGGGGAGTCGAGCCCTGACGACCGAATGCTTTTACCGCTAGGCTACCCCCACCGCCCCTTATAAATAGTAAATTCATTCATATGGAATGGCCCGCAGTGTGTGTTTCGTCTGCACTAGCCTGCAAATTAAATAATTTCTTACTCGCAAACTTCATTTTTAAGAAGGCATTGTTTACAGGTTTCCCTCACTAACTATTGTAGTTGTGACAGCTGAATAACAAGAGATTATTGTGTTTGAGAAATTGGTCCTATTATTCAAGTGAACATTTCCTAGTTGAGATTGGAGATGAATATTTGTATTATAGCTCGCAAGGTAGAAAATTAAGCTAGTCAGTCGGGGTACCTACATTGGATTTTCATTAGCCAGGAGAAAAAACCCAGTAGCCACGGGCTACCGGGCAGGCGCTTATTTCGACCACTGGTATGGTTCACCAGCTTTATCGCCGTGAATTTGCTGGAATACTGCTTAAATCAGCGTAAAACCATACTCATTCAGTCGCTATTTTATATAGACATGCGATAAGAGTGAATGGTTTGTTATATTAGTCACTGAGTAATGACGTGAGTTTTAGTCAGTGTAGTTACGGCGTTGTGGAGGAGTTTGCGACCAACTCGTCCCGTTGTAGGTTACGGAAACTAGCGAGAGGTACCGAATTCATGGAGCTTGTGTATGGTCATTGCTGTAAAGAGTTTGACGTTATCGCGACGATAGTTACTCCGCATTTAAACCAACGGTCAAGTTTGCTCCGTTTTGAGCCCGCGGGAATGTATAATGTCTTAATTTGTTCTAATAGGAAATACAAAAATAAATGTGGATCGAATACACAGCTGACTCGCACTATAGTTCAACAAACAAAGGTGAAGCACGCGGTACAATCAGTTCTAGCCTACACGCGTCAAAGGCGTTCAAAGTTCTAAACATTATTGAGGTCAGGGCCTCGCAAACGCAGAATGTACTGAACGTCATGCGCCCCAGCCCCGTATGTCAGCGAGCGTTCCACAGCACATGAACTGATACGAAAGGTATGTTTCTGTTTTAATGGTGAATCCAAGAATCCTCACTTTAATACAACGTTGGTATTCGTCTAGGAAATACAGTGTTATCATTTCAGGTCATACTTGTAACTTGTATCGTGGCATTCGTAGTCATTCGGAAGAAGATCTGGGTCACTGCTGTCACTGTGGAGACGACTCGTCTTGTTCAGGACATTAACGAGGTGGGAGTGGTTCGTACTTCTATTCCAGTGTGCGAGGTAATATAATAATTACTAAAGATCGGCCGTATATTTAATTAATTGTTAACACTACACACGCACAATATAGATATTCTACTCACGCTCCTATTCCACTTGAGATTTCCTGTTGTGTTTCACCATCAGCTGCTCTCTACTGTATAGCCTATGCCTCCAAGTTGCGCTGAATGAGGTTCTATAAATTCGTGGCATATATTTGGGGGGCAGCATCATTTGCATCAATTTTGGTTTAACTCACTGCACCAAACAAATTGAGGGTCATCAAAGGGGGCTTGTATCGAGAATAGATTTTTTTCAGCTGCAGCTACAAAACCAGAATATATTTTTTAATTAAAACTTTGAGCCTGAATTCTGATTTGTGAGTGCGTTGGGTTTAACACCGCTTTTAACAGTATTCCATTTATATCACGGCGTGTCAGCTTAATGCTTGAGGAAAGCCCGAAGTAATGCAGGTCTCAGACGTTACCACTTCGTGTACGGTGCTGACAAACCTAGAAACATAGTCGGGGCGAACTGGGATTCGAAGGTACGATCATAGATTTCTGGCGTGCCCAAGGGACGCAACTCTGCACAGTTTTTTTCACCAGTCTCAGTCACTCACTTGATATAGGGGGAACATCTCGTCATGATTAAATTATGTAAGAGTTACTTATAAAATTTCATTTGTCCCGATCAGCCCGACGTCTCCAAAATGGCGAGTGGGGTGGTACAGGGTGATGCTCTCCGCTACGACGCGTTCCTTACATATGCGGACGAAGACAGGGAGTGGGTTGAGAAGCTGGTTGACCACCTGGAGGCAGCACCCTATAACATGAAGTGTGTCAACCACTACCGGGACTACCATCCAGGCAAGACTGAGTGGGAAAATAACCAGTTTTTCCTTGACGCATCGGATGCATTCCTCGTCGTTCTCACTCCGTCCTTTGTCGACAGCAAGTGGAACACGTATGACTTGGACCAGATACTTGCTCACTCTATGAGAGCAGATCGGTCTACTATTATCCCCCTGATAAAAGAGCCTTGTAGAGTGCCCTCTAGTCTCAATCATCTGATTCCCATCAAGGCGTCAGCATCCTTCACAGAATCCTGGTTCCACAAACTCTTGTCAACTCTCGGATATACAAGTCAGTATTCTTAATATCAAGAATCGTTTATGATAATAAGCTAAATTTACAAATTAATATCAGACATTGATGGTTGAAGTATCAAAATACGAAATCTTTCCCCGTAAATATGAGTGAGTGAGTGAGTGAGTGAGTGAGTTGGGTTTAACGCCGCTTTTAACAGTATTACAGTTATATCGCGGCGTGTCAGCTTAATGTGGGAGGAAAGCCCGAAGTGATGCAGGTCTCAGACGTTTACCACTTCGGTGAAACACACGAGCACGGGTATGGTGCTGACAAACCTAGAAACATAATTGGGGCGAACCAGGATTCAAACCCACAATCATAGGTTTCTGGCGTGCCCAAGGGACGCAACTCTGCACAGCGAATCGCGGCGCCTTCGACGACCGGGCATGTTTAGAACGGTTTTATGCTCAATTGTAACTGGAACTCATTTCAAGTCGAGACATTGTAAATAATATTGTCTCTGTGTACTTAGTTGTGGGCCCGGATGCCCAATATGTCTTTTCCGACCCCCAAAATACCGCTCTGCGTACCTGCAGTGTTTGGATGATAAATGTTGCTCTGGGTACTAGTATTTTGTAAAATCAACACTTTGTAATCCAGGTGCCCTCAGTTGCCGAAATAAAGCAAATCGTGATTAATTCTAAATATGATCCCAGAAACTACGGAAATGATACTATGATATATTTATTAATTTTGAAATATCTTAAAATATAATGATCTAGACATTAAAGACATTTCGGAAATATATTGTTCAAAACACTAGTGTCTTGGCGCCATCATCGCTTCAAAACGTTCATGGAACGCTATTACAAAATTGTTATCTGAAAAGGAACACACAAGAATGTTTCCTACGTCGTTAATGGCATTTTAAACGTGACCAAACAAGGGTTGTTCCCATTTGGATAATTAGTAAATCAGAGCTCCAGATAAGCTTTTGGTGTTGTGGGTATTTTACCCATGCATTTTAAAATCATTGGTAACAGTAATTCTATCTGGGTATTCAAATTTCTGTTACCTACTAGTTTTTACACATGTGGGTATCTAAGTTAAATATTTAAAAACACTATTCATCTAGTCCCTGCAAACTGGTGTCGTGTGGGTTCGAGAGCTTTATAGGACTAAAACATTCCACGATACTTCCACAAGAAAGTGTGATGGCAAATGATCATGATGTAACTGTCATCGTGGAGTTTGGCAAGGTTGACGGAATGCCCGTATATAATTTCAAAATAAGTTGCTGATTTGCTAATCGAATACGCAGGGTTACTTCACAAATTTTGATGATACGCACAAGTATTTTTGTAGCGTATCTGGAATGTTCGTTGCGTATTTGATATGCTTGAATTTTATTTCTCTGCGTATTTCTGATGCGTATTTTACGCAGATACGCAGCTTATCTGGGGCTCTGCAGTAAATGCTTATCCTCATACATGTTTAGCTAGAAGTCACACACATCAGCTTATGAATGTCTTGCTTGTAGCGATGACGCAAATTTAAGGATTTTAAGAAAATTAACGTGTACATAATTAAGGACATATTTTTATGGCATATCTACCCAAAGTGTTTTCGAATGGCTATCTATTCTGTTACAGGGTGCCAGGGATGTTTATCTGATGAGCAGGTTCGAGCCTCACACTGGTGTAACACATGCAACATGACGATCTGTAACCAATGTCGTCATCTGCACACGGAGCAGGACGAACACCAAGTCGTGGATGTTCGGGATCACCTTAGCAACAGCCTCAAAAGAAGTACCCTTCTTTGCATTGAACACGGCCGAGCCATCGAGATGTATTGCACGAGCTGTCAAGTAAGTCTGTGTCACACGTGTCAGGTTGTCAATCACAGGACATGTGACGACATTGTGACTGTGTCTGATGGCAAAGCCCTGATCGAGGAGAACCTTGCTCGTAAACAGGCAACGATCGAGCAAAATCTCCAACGTGTTTCGTTAGAAGAAACCAGATTGTCACAGGCACTGATTGACTTGAACAGACACGTAGGTTCACGAAGGGACTACATTGCTGAAGAATTTGACCGACAGAGAAAGATACTGAAGGAGAAGGAAGCTACCTTTATGGCTGAAATCGAGTCAAAATTCCACAGTAATGAAGCAGAGTTAAAAGACAGGATTGTCTCAACCACTGAACTTGTGCGTCAGTCCAAGGAGCATCTTCTGTTGATATCAAATGCTTTGAAATCCAAATCTGAAATAGAAATGTGTGAAACTGACATGAACGTCAAACCCCAGGCAATACAAGTGACTTCGGAGGAGGAAATAAACTCTCTATCGGGAGCGAATATAAATCTGCCTGAAATGAACATTGCGTTAACAAGTACACTGGAGAGTCCGGCCGCTGACTCGCCGGATGATGCAAGGCCAGAGATGAACGATAAGGCAGTTCTCGAAAAGATAATACACGCCGAAGGTGGCAAACACAGCATGCATGACATGTGCCTCATCACCGACAACGATAAGATTATTATTGTCGTCACGGACCCCGTCAATCGGACACTAAGGTCATTTTATCAACATGGGATGAAGATGTCTTCCAATGCCAAGTTTATTGGGGATGCACCAAGGGGAGTAACGTCTGTGGGAGACCAGACTGTGGCCGTTAGCGTCCCTGATACCAAGTCAATCTTATTCTTCAAGGTCACGCCCGGGATAGAACTAGTCCGAGTGCTGGACTGTAACACCGTCTTTAACAGCTTGTGCTTCATGAAGCCCAATCTGTTTGTAGGGTGTTTTAAAGATAAAGATGGCCCCAAATTGTATTATGTGTCTTACGAGGACGACACGTCTTCTATCTTTTTGACAGCTCTCTGTGTGATTAATAAAACTAAACGACTCTTCGACGATCCGTCATATTTGTGCAAATCGGACGACGGTCTCGTTATAGTTAGTGATGCAGGCAAGGTCAAGGTCATATGTCTGGACGAAGATGGCTGTGAGGTGTTTCAGTTTCCTCCGCTGAGGGATGGGACATTACAATCGCCTAGAGGTGTTGCCGCATCCACCAAAGGGGACGTATTTATTGCGGACCACGCTCAAAACGCCATTATCAAGGTCAAGGCTGATGGCCAGTTTGTTGGACAGGTGTTGACGTCAAATGACGGCGTAGTTGGCCCGTGTTGTGTAGCGACTGATGCTGATGGAAAACTGTACGTTGGACTGTCTAATGGTGTGATACAGAAGTACAGATTACCGTCAACTAACTGACAACGCTGGTCATTCCTGGAGTGAGTGAGTTGGATTTGACGCCGATCTGAACATTATCGCAGTTATTTCGCAGTGTATCACTCTGGTATAACCAGGACGCAAAGGCATATGGTGCTGACAGACCAAGGATATTAGTCGAGGCGAATCGAACCCACAATATTGCCAACTCTTAGGTCATGCGTGACCCTGAAATTCCGAGACATCGTTATGAACTCTCCAGCTAATGTCTGGACCGTAGAAAAGGTCCTCAGCAACCCATCCTTGCATCCGGTAGATGCATGTCATCGTATCCCAATTGCGTGGTGATCGATGCTCATGATGTCAATCACTGGATTGTCTGGTTCGATTATTTACAGACTGCCGCCACGTAGTTGGAATATTACCATTGCCTTAAACCTAGTATCCATGCTGTATTAGACTACACTAAATATTAAAGGACAACGTCAACATTTATGTGAAGTCAATGTTGCCATAAACCTTTTTCATAAAAGGGATGAAAATATGACAAAGGATCACTGAAAATCAGTGATGACACACAATAGTGCTCAGTACAAACAGTAACCCCGTTTCGGGGCTACTTCTTGCTCCTTCCTAGGGGGCACACTGAGTAAACTATATATATATGTATGTCGGGGCGGTCGGGTAGCCTAGTGGTTAAAGCGTTCGCTCGTCACGCCGAAGACACGGGTTCGAATACCGACATTGGTACAGTGTGTGAAGCCCATTTCTGGTGTCCCCCGCCGTGATAGATATATATATAATAGTAATATATATATCCAAAATAGTAATTTACTTAATTACACAAAAACTCTGGTTATAATTTTGAAGTTGATATAATACACTTGGTGTTCAACACGTTCGTAAAGGTACATTTAATGTCGGTGATGGAGATTCTGTATGTTTTTTTGTCCTCTCTGTACCGAAGCACGAATGCATTGTAAAGTTGTAACAAACAACTCGGTATGATGTCTATAATTAATTAACAAGTAATATACTTGAGGATATATTTCATCTGTCAAAGTACATACATACATACATACATACATACAAACATACATACATACATACATACATACATACATACATACATACATGGTGAAATGGTGTTACTTATACTTATACTTATATTGCGACGTGCATGCACGTGGGTGTGACTGCTTGTACTAGCCCGGACTAATGCGACTTTATTCTGCTATTCCACTGAGATACCATGCCGCCGTGCAACATGAATACCCCACTCAGACATAATATACTCCGAGCCGACCACTCCTTGTTTTAGCCCTTTAATGCAGAGCGCCAGGCAGGGTAACAACAAGTACCATCTTTTGTCATGACGCAGCCGGGATCGAAACCCGATCCTTCCACTCTCTCGAAGGACGCTCCTCCCACTAGACCACGGAGGCGGTCTCCTAGATACAGAAGATCCCACTGAGCACAGCGACCTGGCAGCAAAGATGCCAGACATTGTTGACCTTTTCCATCATGGTGATCCTGAATCTTACCTAGAAACTTTGGGTACGTTTGGAATCCCGGACGGTGTGTACGTTCGATTCGTTTGTATCAAATATACTTTCACAATATCGGTTGAACTCCATTTGAATAAAAAAGTCTGTAACATTATGTTGATTAAAGTGTGGCTCCAATACTATGTAACAATGTATTGTTTGAAACCTTTTGTGTGTGTTTGTATCACATGACACACAAATGAGTACAGTTTCTGGTGTCTTTTATTCACAGATACAGTTGGGGAGTTGGGTTCAACACTGTAAATGAAACGCAAGAAGTAGATGTCTAATATTTTAATTCTTTGCTGAAACCCAGCAGCAGAAGAAAGGATCTGACATTTACGTTGTAAATTGTGGCGCCTTTGGCCATTTCGCCACGAAAACTGGGTAACTGCTGACCATACATCATTCAGATTCATAATGATACGTGGCGTGATTTTATCATTCCTGGCTGACTGGAGGTACCACGTAGGTTCAACGTGTGAATCCAATCATTGGTGCCCACCGACGTGAAATACAGTAAACTACGGTTATAACGAACACGCTTATAACGAACTTACGAATATAACGAACTTACATTTTTGGTCCCGAGTATTTGATGTAGTTATGCTGTATATATGCTTATAACGAACTACGGTTATAACGAACTAAAATTAGTGGTCCCTTTGAGTTCGTTATAACCGTACTTTACTGGACTCGCAATACAAGAGTAACACTTGAGGGCCTGTGCATTCATTCGCCATTTACACGATCCTTAATAACCTACTCTTACCCTGTACACTACTGCTTTCAGTTACTTATATCTGTGGCGATCCTTTCCTGCTGAAAGTAACAGGTTACAGATGTAACCCTATAGAACAATATTTCTTCAGCACGGCCCTGGCCAAATAGGTTCGAGAAGACGGCAAACCTACATGTACACACAAACAGCTTGTTATCATAATTGTCTCCGTTGATTATTCATGAAATACATTGGAGACATAAACAACACAACAAAATTTATCCGCTTTGCATTACGATAAGTTCAAGTGTGCGCTGTTTCCTGTGTGTTTCAAGGTGTAATGTTGGGGTGTTCGCCAGTAACGTGACTTTGGTCATGAACAAAAACATAGGCAGCATTGTCAAACTGACCAAGTATACAACAGACTTGAATAATGCTGAATGTCTGCTGTTCGATCAAAGGTTTCATCATTGTCACTTAGAATAACCTCCCTTACTTTCGACCTTGACTTTTTACGCCATGCTTTTACGCAACGGCGCATTCGAGAGAAGACCATTTTAAGCAAGAATAGTAAAGTATCTTTTCTCACTATATTTTAATTCTAATAGCTTTAGTGTAGTAACACTATATGTAACATTTTTCTTTTCGAAAACTGTCTTTACGTGACACACATATGCTACAAAGAAGAGCACCAACGACGAGAGTGAGTGAGTTTGGTTTTACGCCGCTTTTAGCAATATTCCAGCAATATCACGGCGGGGGAAAGCAGACATGGGCTTCACACATTGTACCCATGTGGAGATTCAAACCCGGGCCTTCGTCGTGACGGGCGAACGTTTTATCCACTAGCTTCCCCACCGCCCAATCAACGACTAGAATCTAGCTACATATGCAATTATTCTCACCTGCATTCGTGAAACGTAGACTAACAAAGATGTCATAAATGTGACTGTAGCATGCAAACATTCAGAAAGTTGTGATAAATGTAGCTAACATGCATTAGTACGCATCTGTTTTACAGTGGATGCCAAATAAATAATCTTTTGTGAAGAGGTTGGTGTGTAATGTCCCTTTGAACGAGTTGACTACAAATGAATTACATAGAGTTGTTATGATCATATTGTATTTGCCGCAAAACATTTATAGACAACTATTTATTGACGACACGTCTAATAAATGCACAGAGCTGCTCGTGTTGTCTCCCTGTTTCTGATCTATTTTGTGGCCTTTACCCGAATATTCGCCAACTAATTGTATACAAACATGCAAAGCCTATATAATCGGTCAGTGTTGCAAATTAACATAATGAATGGTATTTTGGGAGCCACAAAACATTTTATATCACCGGAAAGAACGGAAATAGATGCGTGCAGAACAATGTGACCAGTTGACAACTATCAGCTGATCATTTATTCCGAGATATTTCTCCGTGTTATCGTTTGCGGCTGGGAAATCCCCGTGCTGTCGTTGGTAAACACCACGCTTTTTCAGTCTCCAACACAAATGGGTTCTCTCTAAAGAGTTACGATAAGTATCGCACCTTTGTACGATATGAGACAGGTTCAGATAGTTTCGAAGCTGTGTCTTATCGTAAACTTAAGATATCTTATCTTTGATCGTAAGGTGTTAATCTTAACTAAGATCGTTTCGAAAATCTAGGCCCAGCATCATAAACAAAATGACAATCTGCAATGTCGTTTCGTGTCTAGCGCCATGCCAAATTGCCATTACACACAGTCTATACAAATATGCAGCGCGACACTAGAGTGAGTGAGTATGGTTTTACGCCGCTTTCAGCAACATTCTAGCAATATCACGGCGGGGGACACCAGGCATGGTTTCACACATTATACTCATGTGGGGGATCGAGCCCGCGTGTTCGGCGTGACGAGCGAAAGCTTTAACCACTACGCTACCCCGCCGCCCCGTTCGACATCAGAGATTGGGATGATGGTTATAATACTCTGTAGACTTGGTGTTTGACATCTAAGGCACCAAGAGGGCTTTTTAACTCACACAATGGGTATGTCTTGGGACCCAAATCCCGATCATGTAGCTACAATAGGTGAATACTTAGAAGGTAAACATTATGCGTTTTTGAGTATCCGATGCCCAGAAATCTTAAAACACAAACTGTTTTTCGACATTGTAGAATAGAAACATTACCATCCGGACTTGTTGTAAACACACGCGCTTATTCAGGAAACTGAACAGGATCGGCTAACGGAAGGTTTTGTAAACAAACGTAAAAAACAAGCTCCACGTTCTAGAATATTTTCCATTTCACGACCTATGTTTCTCTATATGGGTCTCCATACTCTCTAGTCAGTGGCAGAAGTACAGAGATGACCGCAAAAAAAGCTGGGATGGAGAGAGTGAACTCGCCTTTTCGAATGTGAAAAACTAAATCAAAGCTGTTCTGACAAAGTAGACACAATTTATGGATACAATTTCTTTAATTACAGTAAAGGCGACGTTTCGGTATATATTCTTATACCGTTGTCAATCAAGGCAGTTCTGATTTGCTTCATAACTTGCTTCTACACAATAGTCTTCGCCACTTGATATAGAATCAGTAATATCGCAATTATTTATCAGCGAAGACAGCTACATGCGTGCTGATACAAACCGTTCCGGCTATAAGGAATATTACTTTCAGTAATGACAAAAAATTGCAAATTTGTAGCATGAAAGACTAACTCCTTATAGAAGAGGCGCATCTCAACTGGATCTGAAACATTTAAAGACAAACTCCTTATAGAGGTGGCGTGTCTCAACTGGATCTGAAACATTTAAAGATTAACTCCTCATAGAATTTGGCGCATCTCAACCAGAAGCGTTTTAATAACTCTCAATATAAGTGCAAAGGCTGACACTACAACTGCCTTTCTACCGTAACTGGGGTATCATTGGGCGTGGACAGCACCCGCAACTCATTCTTACACTTCACCATGAATGCGGAAGGTTATACTTTCCCCACTACTCGGAACATTCTGACCAGCAAAATGCACCCCTATATCTACTGACCACAGTCTTAACAGAGAAAGTCCAGCATAGCATGGCATCGTCTAAGTGACGCGTCTCAAACTGGATATGAATCATAAAAAACAGCTAATCATAGTAGGTAGTTGCGCGTCTCAACTGGAACTCAAACATTAAACGACCAACAAATTATAATCATAGGATTTGGCGCATCTCAACTGAATCTGAAACATCAGAGAGCATCATATTAATCGAGGAGGTGGCGCATCTCAACTAGAGCTAAAACGTGAGAGAACATCACAAAATAACAGATGTCACAAATGGAGCTGAAACATTAGAGACCAACTGATTGTGTGAATAGTCTAAACACGAAAAATTACTCACAATTTCAACGATGGCATCAGAAATAAACTCATTTTGCAACAACTTTATCCATTATTTCGTAGAATTTTGTAACGTTGTGTGAAGAAATAAGAACGTTGTTACTTTTTTTTATACAATGTATACGTTTTTGTAACCGCGATGTCAGCACAGCACTGAGCGCCATGCAGACACCATGAGGGTAAATGACACAGGAAAGGTGGAACTAAACATTATTCTTTGCAAATTTATCATTTCGGCATGCAAATCGGAAGGTTCAGAATTCGAACTGTCTACTTCCGGGGTAGAAGATATCTTCAGCTAACCCATACTTGTCGTAAAAGGTGACTATGCTTGTCGTAAGAGGCGACTAACGGGATCGGGTGGTCAGGCTCACTGACTTAGTTGATGCATGTCATCGATCCCAATTGCGTGGATCGATGCTCGTGATATTAATCACAGGATTATATGGTCCAGACTCGATTATTTACAGACCGCCGTCATAAAGCTGGAATATTGCTGAGTGCGGCGTTAAAAACCAAACCAAACCAACCAACTTTGATTTCACTCGTACCTCGTGGGTTATCCGATAAACATATGATAAAGAAATTTATTGCTCAACAAATTTTAAGTATTTAATTACTTTTTGGGTCGATATGTTTTTCTTATTTTTGAATAAACTATTTAGTACATGTACATAGTCTTTTTTTAAGTACATAGATAGCTTGACATGTACATTATCTCGGGAACAAAGTTGCATAAAAAACTTCAGAAAACTGTAACCTGAGAATGTCGAATGTAAAATGTAAAATTAGAAAGCAACACCACAATATTAAATTCTTCCATGTGCATGAACACAGTGATAATCGCGTATACTAAAAAAAGAATTGATGAAAAAACATTCGATTCTGACATATTTTAATTCATATTTACTTTTATTAAAATAGCTTCGGCACATCTTGTAATCATATAATCTCAATCCAGGTGTGCAGTAAAGAAATTCATTTTATGATGCTTCGTTCAATCACACAGATACAATGATTATTCCCCCTTACGTTGATGGGAAGTGCTCTTTCCTTAGTTCAAGGTGGCCGTATCTTTTGATAACATTATAGATTGATACGTATTAGGTGATGTGAGGTGAAATGGGGTTTAACGTCGCGTCCAAGATTATTGCACTTATATGGCGACGTGCATGTACGTGTGTGTGTTTGTGTGGCTGCTTGTACTAGTCCAGACTGATGCCGATTTATGGTGCTAGCTCACTGAGATACCATGTCGCAGTTTAACATGAATACCCCCACTCAGAGACAGTATACTGACTCCTAGCCGACCAGTCCTTGTCTTAAATAGCCAAAATTATTTTCTTCATGCATTTTACGCACATGGTATCAATATGCAAGAGAAGTAATAGTGAATATTGTCTAGCGTATTCTTTGCATGAACATTTCGCAGGTTTTCGAATACACCCCCAAATTGTGCTATGCGAGAAAAATATTTACTGTACACTTGTCAGAAAACTTTGAGCGAATAAAATATTCTCAGGTATTTGAACGAGATACGCATGTAGGAAGTTTATATATGTCGGCATATGCAGAGCCACGCATACAATATAAATGTCGCATTTAAAATATTCCTAACTTTGCCATTCCATTCCATGACGTCAAAAATGCTTATGTTTACGTGGGTTGGTGTTCAATTTAAGGAATAAGGAATAACTCGTAATATATATGATGTGACTCTTCTGACAAAATAGAAATGTGTGTGGTTGCAATATATTTATTGGATGATTACGTTAAAATGATGAAACTTCTGTTGAAAACATTGAAATTGGAATAGAATAGCAAAAAAACCTGAAATTAAATGTGTGAAAAAATGTATAAAAGATATTCAAAATCTACATAATAATTACAACATTATGGCATTAGCGTAGCCATTTTGGAAAATCACCGGATGTGACGTCAAATAAAGACGCCGAGTGTTTTTTTTAATTTTGGCCTGTACCGGCTCCTAGCTTGGCGCAAGTTGACGACGCGCATAGGGAGCTGGGAACCAGCTTACTGTACCGGCTTGGCGCAAGTTGACGACGCGCATAGGGAGCCGGGAACCAGTTTAGACCCAGTCGTAGCAAGGCGATGACGTAACAATCGTATGACGTCACAGACGTGTCTGGTCTGTCGGTGAAGCGGACATTGTCGGGATGGCGTCTCTCGTTGTCCCTACCTATGCTCCCAAGTCAAGGACATTGTACACGGGACACAGTGACCAGAGGTCAGTGGCGTTTACTTGCGAAGCACCCATGCTTAATATGTCGCGGTGTTGTCAGTGGGTTGCTGTGTAACAGGGTGTATTTTGCCGACTTAACTGCTGGAGAAAAAAGAAAGTTTACGCCCTCATTTAATGATGGCTAACATGAAAAGAAAAGGAAATGGTTTATATTCGATGGTGATGTATTTGACACGGGTATCATAGTTGGGCCTTAAGTTTAAAGTGTTTCGTCGACTGTGTTCATCCTATGAACTTCTTGATCACGTTTGTAAAGTCTTTGGTGAAATACATTTTTCCAGTGTATACTTTCTTTTGCACGACAGTTCACCTTTCTCTTCCAACATTAGAATCTCCGAGGCGGTCCGAAGACCTGAAAATGCATCACTCCATCCCCTGCACAAATAATTGATCACATACAAAAGTACATACAATAAACTACGGTTATAACGAACACGCACATAACGAACTGACTGATATAACGAACTTATTGTTCCGTCCCGACCATTTGTTGTATAAATGTCGTATATATGCTTATAACGAACTTCGGTTATTACGAACTAAAATTAGTGCTCACTTCGAGTTCGTTATTACCGTGGTTTACTGTATAAGAAAATAGTGATGCAAAGCATCAAACTCCACTCGTATGTCGGCATCAGAATAATTACGATGTGGCAAAATGTGAATGAGGACAGTGAACGAATCTAAACAGCCCATTCATTTTCTACTACACTGTACTCTTTAGAATGCGTACAAAAGGACACCTAAGTCGGTTGGAAGTGACGACGAACTGAATTGGTTAGAATTACCCCAACATTAATAGGAACCTTACTAGTCTGATGTATACACAAAGGCACAACATGTAGCTTGGTAATTCAAACCCTCCTTTAGAATACAGAACCAATTGAGAGCTATACTCTTGAAACAAAACAAATTCAGGTTTGAACCTAGTTTGGCATTAGACACAAAGCCTACTTTCAGTTGACGAAAACTGAACGCTTTTAATTACTGAAAAGCAAACGACATCAGTTCTGCGATTACCTGACATGATGTATTACAAAGTCTTCCGGAAGATATTGAAGCGTTTGTGTATGATGTTGTTGAAATGAACCATACTTACATTCGATCGAACGTTGCCTTGGAAACGAAAAATCCAAAATATCATGAATACCAATACATGTAGACACCATTTCGTCACTTCTCTGAATTTTATGCAAAGTTTCACATGTAAAATTGACCAGCTTAGGATTTAAACGACGGAAATCACCCTACTCTCATTTGGGCAAATGACCGACATGTTGCCTTGGAAACGCAACTTTCATTTCCACAAGTTTCCAAAAACTCAAAAATATAAACTTTAAAAAATCCTGAATAGCAAAAAGCACTTTCAACATTTTACTGGTGTGTAAAAAAATTATGTTGACGAGGCGAACTTTTTTTCAATTTACCGTAAATATCAGAATAAACGTTGGTTCTACAGACGTAACGTAGAGACATCCTATCCAAACAACGCCTGCCTCGGTTACGCGGTTAATCAAACGACCTTCCAAATAATATACAGGCACTACGCGTATTGGATAACTGATGATAAATCACGAATGTTGTCTTGAAAACTTAAAGCTAAAAAACAAAAACAAAAAAAACCCAAAACTCCAGGAAATCCCAAATGCAATAAGTGAGCACAACTTTTCGTCAGCCTAGAGTGAGAGTGATACAAATATTATAGTATCATCACTTCATTTGAATGACAGCAATCCATAATACACTGCTGGGCAAAAGAAAGTATACAACCATGTTTGATGGTGGGTAAAACTGAAACAAACAATAAGTAGTTATTCGATGGTTATGTATTTGATACGGATATCATAGTTGTGTCTCACGTGGGACTCAAGATTGCAGTGTTTCGGCGACTGTTTTCATCCTAATTAACGTTTGTATTTTTTTGGTGAAATCCAATTTTCAAGCGTCTTTCTTTTGTCAGTTTATATCTACACTGTTAAATTTGATGTCCAACCTGTAGGGCTACAGTGTACTTTAAAACGATAAATGTCAACATTAAAATCACAGATGATAATAGTATATGCAGTTGTACTACAGTTAAGGAAAGTTGACAAAAAATTATTTCTTCAGTAGTCACTATGGGCGGGCGGGTAGCCTTCTGGTTAAAGCGTTCGCTCGTTACGCCGAAGACCCAGGTTCGATTCCCTACATGGGTACAATGTATGAAGCCCATTTCTGGTATCCCGCGCCGTGATATTGCTGTAATATTGCTAAAAACGGCGTAAAACCATACTCGCTTACTCAATAATAATCTAGAACGAATTCGCTATAAGGAAAAATGCCACCTTCAAAGGGCCTATAAAACATATTCTTGATATTGTTCCAAATGGGCTCCACATACAAAAAAAACCAAAACAAAACATTTCACGTTTAACCAAAAGATAAAAGCACACTAAACAAATTGGCAATACATAAATCACTCAGTCCAAATTTATCACCACCAGAGAAAATAGAGAGCGTGTTAACAAGTACACGGATGATACAGCCTGATTCCCTGGGTATGCTGCGCTAGCGCTCAGTGTAGCGCCAGCGCAGAATACTCGGGGAACCAGTCTGGCGGATGATACAGCCACCGAAAGCCGTGAAGCGCGATGTACAGGATCCGCTGATTGAGGGTTTGTGTCCTAGTTCCCCCCTAGTAGATGTACCTAGGTCTTACAAACACAAACATGGGCATGTGGGTCTGAAAAAATGGTTAACAACAGAGACCTGTCATTCCTGAAGCCCTCCAAAATTGAGCTGCAGTTGCCGTGATACACCTGGAACTGTTATAACGAAAGAATGGATTGTGTGCCGTTGTTAGAATATCCGATGTATCTCTATCTATTCAGCATGTTTCATTTGCCAGTTCGCCAAGGCCGCAACGATGGGGCGAGAACCCACTACACGACGTCCCGCTCTGTGAACCATGGGACCCCCTGGCCAGATTGTGAGTATGACAGGACAGTCATTCATTTGACCTGAAATACTAGACATATACTCTGTAAGAATGGCAACTATTACTATTTTAACACTTGTCGTCGAAGAACAGTATAATAACTAGCAATATATCACAAACTGACTAAAAACTAGTTGTAGAATATTAAAATATCTTAGTATTAGACAACGTACGATATAAAACGGGCAAAAGATCCTCAACATGAAAACCAATGTCACCCTACCAGGAACCAAGGGGACTTACGCAGTACCTCTGCTACCTTCAGAATTCCCCAGCAGGATTTACACCTTTCCCATAGTTACTGGCGACCGCTGCAAGTTGCCGGACATTAAAAGTAAACAAATATTCTGCACTTAAAATCGAAGTAGATAAATTGCACCAAATGACGCTATCTGAAGCTGCCGTACAAAGTCATTACCAGCGCCCTAATCGATCTTCAATAAATCAACAATAAACGTAAAACGTGTTTAAAAAGACTGCAAACGACAATTCGGTACCTAATAATGGTCAGGGCCTTATTTCGCATTAGTATCAAATCTTAATAATTATTTTCAGTGTGATGAAACATCCCAGCGGCAGGTTTCAATTTCTGTTTTCTACGTTCAGGTTTCGATGAATAAAACGCATTGAAAATACAAATGCAAAGCAGCTGTTTTATTGTTTTACTGTTGCAGTCGGAACAACATCGCCAGTGTGCACCTGGTCCCGTTGGGGGTGAGAACGGGCGATGTGGAGAGTTTCATGTGAGTTACTTACTGAAGTCTTTACTGTGAATTAATTTGCTTTGAATAGATAAAATTATTGCAAGTGATTCGGTGGCATTTTATGGGCTAACCATACACTTTGTTATGCGTTTATCTTCCACAAATCGACAAACTTTAAGCCACTCCCACTAACGGACTAAGTACTGTCCGCTATGCTAATTTACTCAGTGTGTACAGTGGATCTTACGTTAATACCTCCATCTACACAAAACATATTGATTCAATGAAGTCAGTTATTACTTAACTTGGTCCACGGTGCACAAAATCAATCATTTACAAATGTTTATTACGTCAGATATCGCCGAAGTTCGTCGATATTGACCTGAAGAGCAAGTAACTATCTCACTTAGTCATGCTCCAACATCCATGTTTATTTATTAGACTTTTATTTCACCCCATGTGCATGTTTGTTTGTTTGTTGTTTAACGCCGCACTCAGCAATATTCCTCCTATATGACGGCGGTCTGTAAATAATCGAATCTGGATCAGACAATCCACTGATTGACATCATGAGCATCGATCCAAGCAATAAGGATACTATGAATGCATTAACCAAGTCTGACCACCCGATCCCGTCAGTCGCCTCTTACGACAAGCATAGTCGCCTTTTACGGCAAGCATGGGTTGCTGAAGACCTATTCTACCCCGGATCTTCACGGGTATTGTAACCCGGATCGTAATAGGTTGAATACATGTAACCTGCTTGTAAGAGACACAATGAATCAAACACATCATACAGAACCAAATCAAACCCAATCAGGAATTTAGCATGATTATTGCATATATTCCATATATGTCACGTCGCCCTACCCCACCCAGTCTGGACCAGAAAAAAACGGTGGTCCACACAATCGGGGTATACCTCCACACAATCAACGCGAACATAGTCTGACCACCCGATCCGTTTCATATGATTCAGTAGAAAACCGAGGGAGGATATAGGAGTGATAGTGACGTCATTAGGACTTACATTTTTTATTTTTTTTTGGTTTTCGGATCCGCCTACCTTAAAAATCGAATAATTCGAAAATAATAAAATGACAATGAAATGCCGATGTCAGATTTAAGATTTATAATCTTTAAAAGGACCAAACCGGGACAAGATTTAAAAAAATATATCACTTACCGATCCAACACAAATATTTGATGATTACAAAATCCTTACAAAGCATTTTTTTTGCGACCTACCGGCCCAATCAATCTCTTTCAAAATCCGTAAACCAAAACTGAACTCATTTCTGGCCATTGTCTTAATATCTTTGTATACAAATTGGATGTATGAACTTTACCCTCAGACATTCATACATTTCAGGTCACCGAAACCCAATCACGACGATGTCGGGTAAGAGTGTCCCGTTTCTTTCATACATTTGATACACATTAAACACTTTATTGAATCTTACTTACTCTAATTAAGTCAGATATTGTTTAATATCTTATTAATATCATTGCGAAATCATTATAATTTAAAACTCCCATTTCATTGCCACAGTAAAGAATTTCCTGAAACCCTTTCCAAGCAATAATGACCCCGGTTACATGCCAGGCATTTCAGCTTTGCATGTGTTCGGAAACCAATATATGCTTGTCGTTTTCTGACACTCACACATTATGTACAGGCGTCGGATGAACATGACTCACAACAAGTCCCGACGGGTTCCCCACAGACCGGCCCCAGCCATCTTCCCACGGAACGACCCTGACCGCCAGCAGAATGACGGTAAGTTATTCCCCATCTTCCCGAGGCAAGTGAGTTAACCATCTTCCCGAGGCAAGAGAGTTAACTGACTTTAAAAGTCCAGTTTCCACCCTTGCCGAACTAGGCTGGAATTCCTGGGCTCGATCGTAGCGCCACCAGTGGCTGTTACGAGTTATGTCCTGTCTATGCCTCTTCTATTGACCAATCAGATTCAACCTCTCGTATCACTTGCATTTGCTTCAAATAAAACGGTGGCGCCCAGTCAAGACGATCTGATCGATAATCAAGATCTATATTGTGATAAAACGAGTCTAACATCGCGAAGTGCATCAAATCACGTGAGCACCTTGATTAGAAACATGAAAAGATTTAGAAAATATCTGTTGACAACGAGTTAGCGGTGCACATGCTTTGCAAATCCTTCAGTCGACCGAAATCTGCATGACACTTTACGAACCGGATTTCGATTTCGGTGCGCGATTTTGATTGGACTATGCATAGACTCGTTAGTCCAGCCAAAATGTAACTCCATAATACCAGCCTAGTTCGGCAAGGGTGGAAACTGGACTTTTAAAGTCAGTTAACTCTCTTGCCTCGGGAAGATGGTTATTCCCCACCTGTCTGTAACGTATTATTCCAGGATTATCATTGGAAATCAAACCCGGGGCATCAGCGTGACAAGCGTACATTTCAACCACTGGGCTACCCCACCGCCCCCTGAAGAAAGTGTAGACGGCTCTCTACGAAGTGGTCTTCCGGCAGCACTGACAGTACATGACAATACACGCTCGTCCTATGCGTACCAAGGTGGCGATTGGGTAGCCTAGTGGTTAAAGCGTTCGCTCCTCACGCCGATGACACGGGTTCGATTCCCGTGGGTACCATGTGTGAAGCCCATTTCTGGTGTCCCCCGCCGTGATATTGCTGGAATATTGCTGAAAGTGGCGTAAAACCATACTCACTCAATCACAATACGTAGTAAGATGGTTTTGTGGAATCTAAAACACCCGCGCACTTTCAGTCGTGGAGTAGACTAGGGCTTCATGGGAGTCTCATAATATAATGGGGATATACAATACCCTGGATAATCGAAGATGCAGTTGAGTAATAAATATATACACACGTCACTGATATTTCGTCCGTCTCCGTGGTCTTGTGGTAGAGTGTCTGTCCGGAGAGCGGAAGGTTCGGGTTCGATCCCTGGCCGCGTCATACCAAAAGACGTTAAAAGATGGTACTTGTTGTTACCCTGACTGGTGCTCGGTATTGAGGGGCTAAAAGAAGGACTGTTCGGCTCGGAGTCAGTATACTGTGTCTGAGTAGGTTATACATGTTAAACTGCAGCATGGTATCTCAGTGCGCTGGCATTATAAAATCTGCATCAGTCCGGAGTAGTACAAGCAGCCATACACATACACCACACACACACACGTGCATGCACGTCGCTATATAAGTGCAATAATATTGAACGTGACGTTAACCCCATTTCACCCTCACCACTTCTATGTCCGACGTATTCCACAGTTTGCCCAGAGAGTCTTCTACACGTTTCCTCCGTGGTGTAGTTGCTAGAGCGTTTGCCCGGAAGATCGGTGGATCGACCACCTGGTCGCGTTATACCAAAATACGTTAAAATATGTCACTAGTTACCCCGCCTAGCCGTCGGCATCGAGGGCATAATGCAACGACTGACCGGCGTGGGTCAGTATTATGTGTCTGAGTGCGCTATCCATATTAAACCACGGCATGGTATCTCAGTGGACTAACACTATGAAACTGGCAGAAGTTCGAAATAGTAGCAGCACACACACGTGCATACACGTCTCTATCCAAAAGTGAAATAATCTTGAACGCGACTGTGACCTAAACTCATATCCTGGTTTGCTGAAACGCATTCCATTCACGGTAGCTTCGTTTGTGAACATGCCTGGGGAAGTATGTAGGGTGTGTGCTTTAAACAGTGTTTCAGTTGTGTCATGGCGGGTCAGCTTGATCAACAAGTTAGGTAAGTCGAAAACGTTTACCCCTTTGTGGAGCCCAAATTACGGGTAAGAAGCTGAAAGACCCAACATCATCACCGGGATGAATTTAAGATTTGAACTAACGGCAATCGGATCCTTGTGTGACAAGGGGACGCAACTCCACAGCGGATTTTAGCTCCCGTGTTTTGTCACTTTACTGTTTCCAGGAATATATACAATAAAATGGCTCAGTTGTGTTGGTTCAACCTACTTAGATATATAAGTGTTTTCTTTGCTTTAACACCATGACAGGCACGTATGCCCTGAGTCGACCAACCAGAGAATGCTTGGCACAGTGCATGCGGGACCTGTACATCTGTCCCCGTGCCCCCACAACATTCCCGGACCACACCCAGAACATCAAGCGGACGATCCGGATGGAGAAGATGACCAAGCCAGGCAAACCAAATCCAGCGACAGTCCGGGAACCCTTGAAGGAATACGAGAATTTCCCGTACACGACCGCCGACAGGCAGTCATACTCCAACTCTAGTCTGGTCGACGATCAAGCAAAGTTTTTCGTTCCTCCCATTCAGAGAAGGTTCTCATATGCTAACGATCCTGATGTCAAGGAAGCAGAGGGAGATGATGACGTTGATGATGAAGAAGCCGCATCTCAAGAACAGGAAGATGACAATCCTTCCCAGCGGATCCCAGTCTTTGATTCTTTGATAAACATCAGAGCGAGACTGAGTCAAGAAGGCTGGAACCTGCCGAACGTGTACACCAAGATTCATCCATCATATGCTGATGCTGATAGCGAGCTGCCTCGGGTCGCTCACGGGCCCCAGGAACACCTTCAGCCCAAACAGGAGATGGGTAAACGTCCACGAAGAAAGAAGTCAGGCAGGAAACGTATAAACTGTGACTCTCCCAGTCTGTTCCCAGATCAACCGAAGATCATTGATCCCTGTAAAGCAAGAGAAGGCCTTCGCAAGGAACGGATCAAAATACGTTATCCGGAAGGGGCTCAAACTCGCATTCATACTGACTGCACTCGCCCCTTGAGGAAAGTCAGATTCGATGAGAATCCACCGAATGTATATGAGATAGGTAGAAACTCAAATTACCTGCCTTACTCGGTCTTGGTGCGGGAGGCCCAGAGTCGCGAGGAAGAGCAGGAGGGGAAGGAAGAGGACGAGGGGGATGAAGACCAGGAGAAGAGGGATGACGCAGAGTGGGGGACGGACGAGATGCTGGAAGCCGGGTGGAGGAGGAATACTCTCCTTCCTCGTCTACAGATTCGCGACTTCAGGAGCTTCTGCCATTCAAGGTAAGTTGCTGTCCATGCCTGGATCATAACGTGCGTTCTCACCTACAGAGTTAGAAATACCTGAGTTCATAAACATAGAATATTTAACGTGCTCCCGTGTAATTCCAATTTTATGAAACGAGTGAATAGTTCTGGTATCTGACGAGCGAAAGTGAGTTTAGTATTTTATTTATTACTTGCCGTAAATAACGTTTTGAATTTTTTACTGTCGCGTGTACATATGCGGGGGCAAAGGGACATATGCATAAGCTCTTCTCAGTTATTTCTCCTGTGGGAATCGGTTTGGGATGATAAATACTAGTTCAAATACAGTATCACTTCACGCGTACCAGTGTATGGTTTACATATACGTCATTGTTGACGTCATTCGAATCTGATTGTGACGTAAGATCGTCACTAGATCGATGTCACAGATGAAGATTGTGGACATTCGTAAATTGTGGTTTTCTGAGACTGCGGTCGTAGTCTGTGCATTTTTAAAGTGGAGCACAAAAGGATAAAGATCTAGAAATAAAGGATGATTTAGAAATTATTACAATCGCATGTATGTCATACTGATTTTACAAAACTCGTTTAAGAATTCATGTATTGTCTTCGTTCTCGCTCGGGAAATACAAGAATTCTGACGCTCGTTTCGTAAAATCAGTATGACTATACCCGTATGATAATCTCTACATATCTTTCGGGGCGGTCGGGTAGCCTAGTGGTTAAAGCGTTCGCTCGTCACGCCGAAGACCCGGGTTCGAGTCCCGACATGGGTACAATGTGTGAAGCCCATTTCTGTGATATTGCTGGAATATTGCTAAAAGCGGCGTAAAACCATACTCACTCACTCACTCACTACATATCTTTCAGTGGCATTTTAGAAGCTGCATAATCATTGAGGATAGGGTCGAGTTGTGAATTTAAACTTGTTTATTCTTTGAACTCGACGTGTTGGTACAGATGCTGGCACCTGCATTGCTTTCACCGGTACCGAAACCACTAAGTTCTTTCTAATGACAATAAGTACATGAACACCGAAAGTTTTGTTCTGATATTTTTGTCACTCGGGCAAAGAATTGGAAGTAATGGAAGGAGAGTGAGTGAGTGAGTATGGTTTTATGCCGCTTTTAGCAATATTCCAGCAAAATCACGGCGGGGTACACCTGAAATGGGCTTCACACATTGTACCCATGTCGGGAATCGAACCCGGGTCTTCGGCGTGACGAGCGAACGCTATAACCACTAGGCTACCCGACCGCCCCTAATGGACGAAGAAATGCCATTGTATGTGTTTGAGAAAAGTACTTCGTGCATACACATTCCACAAAGCGACTTTACTAGAGTTGGGTTTACCGACACTTTTAACAATATTCCAGTTATATCACGGCGTGTCAGTTTAATGTGGAAGGAAAGCCCGAAGTGATGCAGGTGTCCGGCGTTTACCACTTTGGTGAAACCCACGAGGACAGGCAAGCTGCTGAAAAAGCTAGAAACATAATAAGGGCGAATGTGGGATTCGAACCCAAGACCAACTGGGATCACCCGTGCTCCCTAGTTTAAACATGGACATTGTACTGATAATAGCGTCAAAATCACATTTGGAAACATCGCAAGACTTTATTAGCACGGGTTATTACAAGCGGACACGTGCGCAAACACGTGCAATAAGTGCAATACTATGGAACAACGTTAACACCATTCCACCTCACATCACGCCAGAACTGCCTCCACCAGAATCATGCAGATTCATCCTTGCTGTTACTGGAATTTGATGCTCTTTCTTCAAATGCAGGCACCACCTCATTCATGTGGAGGACGTCCCCGATCTCCGCGACAACAGGATCTACTCAAAGCGAATGTTCTTCGATGGAACCAATTCCTCCGTCTTCAGAGGCTGAGCTTGCTGTTGTAACATGAAATGTTGGACACGTATTGTAACATGCACGACTTAAACAAATCTATTTTGGGTGAAAAGAGCATGCATCCATCACACAGATTTTATTAATTATTGATTTATTTGTTGCCTTATATTCAAACTCAAGTTCTGTTCATTTCTTATTCGCTTATAATTGTTTGTTTACGGTTGTAGATTTATTTGGCAATATTTTACAAATGCAGTTGGTTTGTTCCGACGTCGTGTCTATTTTTGTTTGAAAGATGTTTATATAATCGATTTTTGTATGTTTATTTTATTACCATGACAACGAGGACTTTGTCAGCTCGTATTATCATAAGGCAGTTATAGTGTTGTCATAATTGGACGGTTAGTATGTTGCATCTTACGTCTTTTTTGTATTAAACTCCACTTGTGCATGGAATACTGATGCCCTATTTCATACTATAGATAATTTAGTTTCCTTTTATATCGTTGAATAATGGGGTTTGCCAGTTTGAAAACGTGTACTTTTTTCACGACTCCTTAGGCGTTGAAAATGTTTGTAGTATATAAAATTATACGTAAAATGTTAAATGCCTCATATGAAAGAATTGAACCTTTCCATGTTGAGATCATCTTCCCGAGGCAAGAGAGTTAACTGACTTAAGTCCAGTTCCCACTTTTATAGTCAGTTAACTCACTTGCCTCGGGAACATGTGTTGAGATTGAATAGCCAGTTGTGTTCTCCTGTTATACAAGGATGATTGGTTATTTGGGTATATAATAATTGAGTTTACTTTGTTTTTCTGTTTTTACCCAAGCATAAGTAGGGTTTGTGGGAATTATGGTGTTCGAGTTGAATGTATATTGATATCTGTCCGTGTCTGCATGGATTTATGTAGCTCTGTGAAACATATTTCAAATAAATATTTCTATACATGTTTAAGATTGCTTTTTATGTGTTCCATAGAATTCTGAACATAGGAATCGACCAAATAGTGAGTGATTGAGTTGGGTTTAACGCCGCTTTTAACAGTATTCCAGTTACATCACGGCGTGTCAGCTTAATGTGGAAGGAAAGCCCGAAGTGATGCAGGTCTCAGGCGTTTACCACTTCGGTGAAACCCACGAGCACGGGTATGGTGCTGACAAACCGTGCCCCATCGACAAAATATGGTGTTCACGTTCCAGCATGCGGCTCTAAGCATGATTCTACTATAACAGAAGGTAGTGCTGACAGGACTAATACAAGGTGAGGTGAGGTGAATTTTTTAAATTGGGTTTAACGTCGCGTCTAAGATTATTGCACTTACATAGCGACGTGCATGCACGTGTGTGTGTGTGTGTGTGGCTGCTTGTACTAGTCCGGACTGATTCCGATTTATAGTGCTAGCCCACTGAGATACCATGCCGCAGTTTAACATGAATACCCCACTCAGACACTGTATACTGACTCCGAGTCCTGACAGTCCTTGTTTTAGGCCCTTAATGCCGAGCGCCAGACAGGGTAACAACAAGTACCATCTTTTAACGTCTTTTGGTATGACGCGGTTGGGGATCGAACCCCGGACCTTCCGTTCTCCGGGCGGAGACTAATACAAGGGTTTCAGTCAGATGTCATGAGGACATATAGAGCAGGTAGACTAAGGTTCGGCATTTTCTTAAACACAATCGTGTCAACACATTAGAATTGTTTGTTTGTTGTCGCACTCAGTAACATGGCACGTATGTCACTGCAGTCTGTAAATCATCAACTCAGGACCAGACAAATCAGAGGTTGATGTCATGAACCACGTCACATGCTATCGGGTATAATTGAGTGAGTGAGTTGGGTTTTACGCCGCTTTTAACAGTATTCCAGTTATATCACGGCGTGTAAGCTTAATGTGGGGGGAAAGCCCCAAGTGATGCAGGTCCATGACGTTTACCACTTCGGTGAAAGCCACGAGCACGACAAACCTATAAACATAATTGGGGCGAACCGGGATTCGAACCCACATTCATAGGTTTCTGGCGCCTTAGACGACTGGGCCACCGTGGCCCCCTATCGGGTATAAACACACGCAATCAACCAATCAGTGAAATCGTAGCTTTGTACTGCGCCGCATTTGCTCTCAGACTTCCACTGGTTTGTTTGTTTGTTTGTTTATTGTTCAACGCCGCACTCAGCATTATTCCAGCTATATGAGGGTGGTCTGTAAACAATTCGAGTCTGGACCAAACAATTCAATGATTGACATCATGAGCATCGATCTACGCAATTGGGATCAGCGAGCCTGACCACCCGATCCCGTTAGTCGCTTCTAACGACAAGCATAGTCGCCTTTTACGGCAAGCTTGGGTTGCCGAAGACCTATAATTCTACCTTCACGGGCTACATCCACTGAATACTGCCAGATCTTTCCTATGGAAATGAACTTCAGGCGTCGAATGAAACGATCGTTGTCTCAAATTAGGAAGTACATTCGATCACATAATATTTTAAAACTAATGACTCAGGCACTCAGTTGTAAAGGTAAGGTTTGACTATTCAAAGGGTACATGAATTAGGAACAAGAGGAATATATAATTGTGCACCACATTTTGTAATATTTCTGATAAACTGTGCAAAATCAGCCTGACGTTAGTTTGACGAGATGAATCGTAGCTTGGTATTTGCGACCAATGGATGCTGGACAGGACTAAAAATAGAGCAATAAGGCGACTTCCATTTCAGACTATGCTTGAAAAATATGTTGACACAGTTCTCGATTAAAATTTTGAAAACTGAACAAACGAACATTCCGGAATGTCTAATATGTGGTTGAGATTGTATGGCAGTGCTTCCCAGGTACTGTGCAACGCCTCCTCCGTTCAAATGTTTATCCCACGGAAGCGAAAGACAGACGATAATTTTGACGGAATCAGTCGTAGGGGCCGTAACTGTCGTTCGGAATACCCCGTGTTAACGTTTTCGAGGTTGCATGATTAGGAAACACATTCCGACTGTCACTTTCACGATTTGGTAAGCGATGCTTTGATTGGTCGGATAAAAGATCGTTCTGACGTGACCCGTAATGGGATGTCCTCAGATCTTTGTTTAGCGATAGCGAGAACAAAGATCTGATTTTCATGAGATTGGTACGGTCCAGAGTGGTTAATATTATGTGACACGTCCGGCGCCGATATTACCATGACAACACATGGAGCCTGATCACCAGATACATTAAGTAAAAAGCACAGATTACTTGGGAGTATAACTGTTCCAGTCAAAACAGAGGCTAACAGCATGAGTACCCATTAAACGTTCTGGAATGATGACGCACAACCTGAACCAACTGATCCACAAAAATATTTATTCAATCGTATTACAAATACAATGTATATATCTAAAATGCATAAAATGAAACTTATAACAATCGTCTTAGGAAAAAAACCTACAATATTGGGGTGAGCGGAAAGAGATGAGCATTTAGTTAGGCGACCTATATTAAACTTCAGGTATGTCAGACAGACATCTACTAACAACTTGGTATGTTTCAACAGCATGTGTAAAAGAAGCTAAACAGCAATCATAAATAAAGCAAAACATCTGACGTAAACACAAATCCGCAGATTAACAAAACCGTCACCCATAAGGTATTTAGTGTGTCTCACATAATCCTAGCTACAACACATCCAATACGAAACATATACACTGAAACCCAGTTAATCTACACACCCTTGGTCGGACACCGTGTCTATTGGGTGATACTGAGTTAAACAATCTACAAAAATATTTGTTAGTACCGACATCAGTTCATCCAGATTTGTGGGGGTTCTTATGTATTTTAGAGAAAGGAATTTCCACAACAAAGTCTCACTTACATTTGGAGTTTTATGTACTTTAGACATGGATTTATATGATAAATTCTCATTTACAGTATCTTCCCAAGGCAAGGGAGTTAACTGACTATAAATGTCTAGTTTCCACCCTTGACAAACTAGGCTGCAATTATGGAGACTATTTTGGCTGGACTAACGAGCCAATAACGAGTGCATAGCCAATCAAAATCCCGAAATGAAATCGACGTCCTATACGTAAAACTGCCGTGCAGATTGCAAGATTTGCAGAGCATTTGTACTGTCAACTGGGCATCGACAGATATTTTCCAGATCTTTCATGTTTTTAATCAAGGTGCTTGATGCACTTCGAGAGGTAAGACCCGTTTTATTACAATATAGATCTTGACTATCGACCAGACTGGAAGCCGCCATTTTGTTTGAAGCAAATGCAAGTGATATGACAGGTGGAATCTGATTACTCTTAGGAGGGACAATCTCCTCACAGCGATAGCCCGTTCGCGGAGCTCTATATATGTTACCGAGAGTGTAACGAAGGTGTCACGCGCTGGGAAGGAGCTTGATAGGAGGGACATAGAAGGGACATAACTCTTATTATAAACCTATTCATTGGGATCGCTATTAAGTAAGAGACTTCTTTCTATAGGCATTAAAACCTATTGTGAAGTTTTACTTTCAAGTCGGGTTAATCTCATAAACAGGGACGTTGTAATGTCCCTGGGATTTTATATAATATCCCGGGAATTTTATATAATGTCCTGGATATTTTATTAATATAACTTCCGTTCAGATTGTAACATGTAATGAAATGTTTTCTTTATATTCCCGAGGATAGAACCCGCAACCTTCATATCTCTTGCCTAGTGAGTGTACCACGAGGCTACAGATGTGTTGATAAGCCTCACTGGTTTTTAGAATGTCCTTTTCAAGATCCGTACGCCAGCAACAGATATTTTACGCGCGTTTCCTAAGGTTCATGGAAAGTATGTTCGAAACATAAAAATGTTGAAAAATATTGTTTTAAGTTTCTTTTTTCGGTTTATAAGCATGGAAAAACGCTTTCCCTCGGTTTTGGTAGACAGAGCATGCCCTGGGGGTCGGGAAAAACCGCGGGGGCTTCGCCTCCTTGTTTTTTCCCTCTCCCCAGGGCATGCTCTGTCTACCAAAACCTCGTGAGCGTGTTTTCTCCAATACATAGCCACTGGGGGCGATACGATCGAATCCGGAAATTTCAGCCTAGTTCGGCAAAGGTGGAAACTGGACAATTACAGTCAGTTAACTCCCTTGCCTCGGGAAAATGCACTCACATATGGTGAATAATAATTTATATCACACAGTAATTATAGTAAGATGCAAACGAAACAAGAGTTTCATCCCTTGGCTTAAACATCAACAGTAGACCAGATAACAGTAAACGCACACCTGGTTATGTCAATTTTAGCTGCCTGTACGTGACATTTGAAACAATCTCATTTAAATCACAGAAGTCATGATCTTCCAAAAACAAGGCACATTTCATACAAATAAACATTCTTCAAAATACAAAAACTGAAAAATATGTATCAAAAGGTCGCATCACATACGCTGACAGCTTAAGTCTGTTTTACTAAAACTATTTTCACAAAAATATGTCATCATAAGTTTTGATTAAAAATCGCATATTCTAATGAATGTTCCGGTCAATGTCTTAATTTGACAAAGAATAAAGAGACACTTAGTCACATTTTGTCCCTGTCTTATAAAAAAACATTTTTCAAGGGGAATAATGTTCCACAATGTGGTGTCAAATCTTGAATTAATATATGTATTTATTGTGTGAGATATTATCTCTTTTCAACCAGGGAATAATTTACTAACAGGTTATCATCAAACACAGTGGAATTTGAACGACTCCATTTAAACTTGTCTGGACAACCAATTTGTCCGAGCATATGCCCCCATTTTAAGGCTAGTGTTGATGTCTGAGGGGGCTATGTAATCAAATACAATACTATTGTTATGAATGAACATTCTTACTACATGTTAGGGAGAAGTGTTAGTAATTGCAATTCAGTATACAACAAGAGTTTGCAACAAACGTGGCTATATCCCCCGCCCCTGTTGCAGAATTTATGACAAAATTAAATCTAAACAAACCCTTACATTTTTTAACCGAGGTGGAAATTGCCAAAAAAAGAAGAGTTTGGAACCTAAGTCCATCTTGCTGCCATGGAAACGTAAAAAATAAAAAATTATAAAATTTCTAAATAGCAAAAAACACCAGTTCAGCATGTACCTGACAAACCTGCAAAGTTTCATGAAAAGATATTGAATGGTTTCTGAGTTATGCTCCGGAAACGAAACATGACCGACCGACGGATGGAGCCCGCTTCTATATCCCCCGCCAACTTTGTTGGACTTTGTTGGTCGGGGGATAATTACATTAAGTACCTATAATTAATGGAATAAATTTGTTTAAATTAAAGGTCCCATAGGTCATAGCTCATTCATTCTCAAATGTTTCTGTGAACTGTGTCTGAAGTTGTTGCGGGTGGTCGACAGTGTATTTGAGAGTTATCTCCCTTGATACCTGTTTGTCAAGGTTCAGCTTCCACACAATGTGGTTTTGTTTGGTGATGTGTGGGTTAGTATTCTTCTCTGGGTGTTTCATATCAAGACAGGGTTCCAACAGCGCCACCTGCAAAGAAAAAATAACCTTCTGCTAAATAACTAAACATAAAATGCATTGACAAAAAGAAGACAGAGACAAAGTCATCTATGTACATGATGAACCCAACCACTGATCACACTCACAGTCCTGAGAAAAGAAGTAGCACCAGTGATATTAATCGGCTCATAAATTGGCAAAGGTTTTTGGAGAAATAATATGTTTGTGAAGATCGCTTTGCATGTATAGTGTGTCATGGTGTGTGTTATTTCATCTAAAACCATAATCGACAAACAAAATGAAATATTAATGCCTTTTTCTTGCAGACAGTGGTGCGTATTGAGAACTATATTCAAGTGTCCTTTGAACACAGTTTGTTATCTTAATAATATATAATCAAGATAAAATACATATTAAATTTAACTTAGCACCTGTTTATGTAGGAAAACATAACTTCTTTGATAGACATTTAGAAGTTGGAGTACTAAGTACGGATAAGAATTTATGGATGAAAACTTCTTTATTACAATTAAGAGCAACGTTTCAGACTTGATAACGGTGTTAGAACCTACACTTAAACGTCGCTCTTAATTGTAATAAAGAAGTTAATCCATAAATTCTTATCCTTACTCAAGAAAACATAACTGAGCTCCTTAACATAAAACATCTCAAACCAAGATCCTCCTGAAAATCAAATCGTAGCTCCTTCAGAATTTGTTGCCTTTGAAACACAGAAATCCTGAATTGCTAAAGGCAAAAGATCAACACTTGCCTGGTGTGTTTACTAATTTTCAGGAACAAATACTGAAATGTTATGAGTTATGTGCAAGAAACAAAATATATACAGGCAGAAGCACTGACTGTTTGGCCTAATTTTGTTTGTTGATTATGTTGCATACTTACTGTAATTCATGTTTAAACATGTTAAAGAATGTGGCAAATATACTCAATCCTGGTAACAGATTTCAAAATCTTCCCTGAATTGTCAGCATTCACAGCTCACATAAAGTCATATACCACAGGGCAGGTGTCATACCTTTGTATTATTTGTTTTATCTGACTTCAATTTGCCATTTTTGTGTAAGTACACATCAGTTTCAATCTGTTCAAATATTTTCTGATAAATAATAATATTTTTTAACTTGTCCTGACATGATAAAATCCTACTGTTTTGAGACACTACTGTATTCGACGTAATAAGTACCCCGCTCTAATAAGCGCCAACGGCGATATTTGCTAATATATTGTCTGGTAAACAATCCCAAGTAGCACCCTTCTGATTGACCAATGTACACAAGACTTATTTATTCGTGTATAATACGCACTCGTGTGTTATATGCACCCTTAATTACGGATAATTAAATTCTGGAAAAAATATATTTGTCGTGTATAATACGCACAGACTTTTCTTCTGTATCATTTCATAAGCCATGAAATTTACGATCTTTCAACTCTTTCACCAAAACTATATTCTAATAAGAGCCCCTTATTTCTAATTTTGAGAGCCCCCTGGCGCTTATTACGTTGAATGCGGTATGTCAATCTTTCAGATTCTTAAAGATATTTCACTTTTTCAAAATGTTTTTGATTTGAAAAAAAGAAACCTAACATTTTGATTAAAAATGCCATGAGCAAATATCAGTCAGGGTAGGGTGCTGCCATGGCTGGACATACTCCTAGAATTTCAGGGCCATTTATAAAATAGAAGATGTTGACGGACAAAACGAAGGAAAGATGGATGACAGACAACAACCCAGGCGATAGGCAAGCTTTTTGCAAAAAAAACCTGTAAATCACTTAATACAATGCCTTATTTCATCAGTACATTTATCATGGAAAATCAAAGAGCTGCTTCAGTATGGCTTACCTTGATTTTCTCATCACTACTGCGTGGCAGCTGGAGTTTCAGGACAATATCGATGGTGTACTCATGAGTGTTCTTGATCTCCACCACTTGCTCGAAGGTTGTGGTGGTGGACTTGCTGATGAGACCCGAGGAGCCCATGAACTTCTTGAGTGGCTTATACATCACCCTGACCGCAGGATCGACACCCAGGGAACACAAGAACTCCTCCCCCGGAGACACCAACTTGATCTCAGCCTGGCAATAGAAGCAGATGTTACCACAGGGATAGAACCTGATTGTCTTTTCTGTCTGACCTACTTTGCTGTGGGCGACCTATGTGATCAGGTTGTCAGAGTCCTTGACTTGGTTGATGCATGTCATTGTATCCCAGTTGAGTAGATTGATGCTCACATTGTCAATCAATGGATTGTCTTGCCCAGACTCAATTTTTCACAAACCGCCCCGTGATCTATAGCTGTCATATTGCAGAGTGCGGCTTTAAACAACATACATACAAAGAAAAAACATTGCAGTGTGACTTCCTTTGCTGCACGTGACTTACTTCGTTGTGTACCTTACTTTGTTGTGTGATTTACTTTGCCGTGTGACTTACTTTGCTGTCCGACTTACTCTGTTGTGTGACTTACTTTGTTGTATTACTTACTTTGCCGTTGTGTTACTTACTTTGCTGTTGTGTTACTTTGTTGTGTGACTTTGTTTTGTTACTTACTTTGTTTTTTTTTGTAACTTTGCTCTGTGACTTATGTTACTGTGTGACTTACTTCGTTGGGTGTGTTTCTTTGCTCTGTGACTCACTCTGTTGTGTAACTTACCTTGCTAAATCAAATCACTCTCAACAAATCTAAAAGATCTTATATCCTCACCTTAGCAACAAAGCTGTTGTCAAGGAATATACTTGTTGCCCCGGGTAACAGTGTAAACATGGAGTTGTTGGTGACCTTGGCCTGCAGATATGCCCTGGGTTCGACCTTGGGGAGAGTGATATATTCCAGCTTGGGCTTGACATCGAATATTCCAACAGACACCTTGTGTGGCATGTTGTCACTCGGGATGGTTGACTGACGCGCTATTTCGTAGGATGTACTGGTGGCAGATTCATTCACCTGAAATCGCAGAGAGATTAAAGGAAAGGGGATCATGGATAAATGAGACAGCAAAAGAGGGTAGTTGCAGAAATTTACTCAGCGGCCAGTCATTTATTATATACTGAGTCAAATTAAAAACTTCACATTTTTAAAAGTAATCCCATATATGATATACAACAGACAAATGTATCAGAGAAGGTAAATTTTAATCATTAATGTCCAAAGAAGGTTTTTAACTAACAGTGTAAACCATAATTTGTTCCAAGCACCTACGGTATTCGGTAATAACATCAACAGTTTAAATCATAAGTCCCAAGCACGAGAATCTGATGGCACACAATTTCTGTAGCGTGTATGGCCACCATGTGCGTTGACACCTGCCACACAACGCCTTCGCATGGACCTTGTGATGCTTGTGAACACATGATTGGGAAGACGACGCCATTGTTGCTGCAAAATGGTGCCAAGATCTTGCAAATTCTGTGGTTGGTTCTGGAGAGTGCGCAGACTTCTGCCAAGAGCATCCCAGACGTGTTCAATGGGATTGAGGTCGGGAGACCTTGACGGCCCGACCATGACGTTGACTCCCGCATTCTGAAGGAAATTCCTTGTCAAAATTGCTGTGTGGGGTCTGGCATTGTCGTGTTGGAAGATCAAACCGGGTCCATGTGCCGCCATGAAAGGCAGAAGTTCTGGTGCCAGTACCTGGTCGTGGGAAGCAGCAGCGTTGAGGTTTCCACGGATGACAAGAAGCCTGGAACGTGCATTGCCACAGAAAGCACCCCACACCATGACACTTCCGCCTCGAAATCTGTCAACTTCCTGTACACAACACTGGGTGTAACATTCATGACAGCGCCTCCACACCCTCGCCCTACCATCAGCAAATCGAAGATTAAATCGGGATTCATCACTGAAGACATCTTGAGTCCATTGTAAGTGTCGCTGTGCCCACAATTGACGTTGACGTCTGTGTAATTGAGTCAGAATCGGCCCACAGTATGGCCGTCGTGCTTGAAGGTGAGCAGTTCTCAGACTGTTTCGAACAGTTTGCGCACTCAGTCTCCCCCTAAAGAGTTCATTTCTGGTTGATGTAGCTGTCAAAAATCGGTAAAGGGGGTGACGTAGGACTGTCTGACGATCCTCTGCATGTGACGTCACACGTGGTCTACCTGGCTGAGGGCGATCAGCGGTGCTGCAGACGTGTCTGTAAATCATAAACAGTCCGTCGACTACAACCCATCGTCCTTGCGACTTCAGCTACGGACGTTCCCGTCTGCAACATGCTGATGGCACGTTAATGTTGCACATTTGAAAGGCGTGGCAAGAAAATGTCCGTAAAGACTTATGTTTTCTTGTGTTTTTCTTTTTTTGTTAATGACTGCTAACAAGTATGGCTGAAAACACGTGCGGTATTATGGGCCAAGTGACCAGTTGCACGTGAAAAAACACTTTTGCCACTATAGTGCTGTGCACATGATTTTCATCAATTCACCTGCACAAAAACGGGTGTTATCTGAAGACAATACGTGGCCATTACTGTTTAAATACACAATAAGGGCCCACAATGATAACTGGTCAAAATGTTAAAATTTTAGGATTGTGAAGTTTTTAAATTGGTTCAGTATAGTATAGGTGGGGGCAGTCATGAGAAAATATTATATGCATTTTGGGGTGAATAAAATTAGGGGGTGGGGGAGATTTTACAGAAAATATTTTATTGTTTGACATTTCTCTGTTTTGAGCTTGTTTGTCCATGTATCAAAGTGAGGTTGCTCTCCGTTCCCACCTCGCAAATGTATTATGCACATAACACAAAACTGTTATATAATGCTGGTTCGTTCATAAGCAGTCCTCAATACGTCTATCTCGTTCTTAGTCAGTCTGCAGTCCGTTTGTATCCAGTTCAGATCGTGTAAAAGTGTCCATTCACCTCATCCTGACAATATTTTGAAGCAGTTCGAGCACGTTTGTAGCCGTTCTGAACCCGTTCTTAACCAGTTCAACCTCATTCTACCTCGTTTACAATACGTCCAAGCCAGTTCTAACTTATTCTTAACCCGGCCAAACCGTTCGCAGTACGTCCTCATCTCGTCCCAAGTGCGTGTGTATTCGCGTCCTGGCCCGTCCTGGCCCGACTCCTATGGATACCAAGCGTGTTGTAGCCAGTCTTCATTCCAGTTCAGGGCTCCGAGCTGTACACATCATGCCTCCAAAGAGAAGTTGACCCGGTCGGTGTGCACACGTACTGAAATTTATGTCCTACTGCACCACGTTGTAACACGTCCCTAGTAGAGTCCAAGTACGGCAATTCCGTTTGAAGTATGGCAATTCCGTTCAGACTACGTCTTTCTCGTTTTAAGTACGTTGCCAATCCGACTAATTGCAGAACGGGATGGACAGGATAAAATTTTGAGCAGACTCAAAGTTCTAGAGCACCCTCCCCATTCGTAAAAAGACTGTCAATAGTTGCTACTACGTCCACTATGTTCATACACAGTGGGAGCCCATTCAACAACATTTTCACGCACGTATTGAGAACTAGTTTGGTGTGATGGGGGTATAAGAAAACAAAGAATTCCCATTATGATGCAAGACGTCTTCCTTAACATTCAGTCTACTTGACTGACCAGACAGAAGTGTCAACACATGCAGTGACAACACATGTTGTGACAAGACAGAAGTTAAAACACTCAACACAGAAGTGAGAACACATGCACAGCGGAACACATGTGGTGACAACACATGCAGTGACAACTTGTAGTGACAAAATGTGCAGTGACAAGACAAGTGATAACACATGCAGTGACAACACATGCAGTGACCAGACAGAAGTGACAACACATGCAGTTACAACTCATGTGGTGACAACACATGCAGTGACAACACATGCAGTGACAACACATGCAGTGACCAGACAGAAGTGACAACACATGCAGTTACAACTCATGTGGCGACAACACATGCAGTGACAACACATGCAGTGACCAGACAGAAGTGACAACACATGCAGTTACAACTCATGTGGTGACAACACATGCAGTAACAACACATGCAGTGACAACACATGCAGTGCCAACAAATGTGGTGGCAACACATGCAGTGACAACACATGCAGTGACAACACATGCAGTTACAACACATGCAGTGACAACACATGCAGTGACCAGACAGAAGTGACAACACATGCAGTTACAACTCATGTGGTGACAACACATGCAGTGCCAACAAATGTGGTGGCAACACATGCAGTGACAACACATGCAGTGACAACACATGCAGTTACAACACATGCAGTGACAACACATGCAGTGACCAGACAGAAGTGACAACACATGCAGTTACAACTCATGTGGTGACAACACATGCAGTGACAACACATGCAGTGACAACACATGCAGTGACCAGACAGAAGTGACAACACATGCAGTTACAACTCATGTGGTGACAACACATGCAGTGACCAGACAGAAGTGACAACACATGCAGTGACAAATCATGTGGTGACAACACATGCAGTGACCAGACAGAAGTGACAACACATGCAGTGACAAATCATGTGGTGACAACACATGCAGTGACCAGACAGAAGTGACAACACATGCAGTGACAAATCATGTGGTGACAACACATGCAGTGACCAGACAGAAGTGACAACACATGCAGTGACAACTCATGTGGTGACAACACATGCAGTAACAACACATGCAGTGACAACACATGCAGTGCCAACAAATGTGGTGGCAACACATGCAGTTACAACACATGCAGTGACAACACATGCAGTGACCAGACAGAAGTGACAACACATGCAGTGACAACACATGTTGTGACAAGACAGAAGTTAAAACACTCAACACAGAAGTGAGAACACATGCACAGCGGTAGAAACTAACAGTTTTAGTACACTAGTCTTTATAATGATAACATATAGCAAAACCCTTAAAAAGGGCAAATTTCTACTCGTCCTTATGACACCTTAACTATTGAGGAGTTAAGCAAAGACTACAGTACAGATCTAGTGACAACACATGCACTGTGAGGACAGAAGTGACAAAACATGCAGTGTCAAGACAGAAGTGAGAATACATGCAGTGACAACACAGAAGGTACAAAACATGCAGTGTCAAGACAGAAGGTACAAAACATGCAGTGTCAAGACAGAAGGTACAAAACATGCAGTGTCAAGACAGAAGGTACAAAACATGCAATGTCAAGACAGAAGTGAGAATACATGCAGTGACAACACAGAAGGTACAAAACATGCAGTGTCAAGACAGAAGGTACAAAACATGCAATGTCAAGACAGAAGTGAGAATACATGCAGTGACAACACAGAAGGTACAAAACATGCAGTGTCAAGACAGAAGGTACAAAACATGCAGTGACAAGACAGAAGTGAGAATACATGCAGTGACAAGACAGAAGTGAGAATACATGCAGTGTCAAGACAGAAGGTACAAAACATGCAGTGACAAGACAGAAGTGAGAATACATGCAGTGTCAAGACAGAAGGTACAAAACATGCAGGGACAAGACAGAAGGTACAAAACATGCAGTGTCAAGACAGAAGGTACAAAACATGCAGTGTCAAGACAGAAGGTACAAAACATGCAGTGACAAGACAGAAGGTACAAAACATGCAGTGTCAAGACAGAAGGTACAAAACATGCAGAGATAACACAGAAGTGAAAACACCTGGATACCTTTGTCTCGACATACGACATTGGAGAGGGCAGTGCCATGCATAGATCATCAGACCCGTAATCTGCAAATCCTGCTTCCTCCAGGGACAGGGCAGCCATTGGGGCCGATTTCAAAGAAAAGCTCCCTGTCTTCTTTCTAAGAGACCTGTTATTGGTTGTAAGAAACAAATCTTATAGTACTTGAAATAAACCTAAATTAGAAAAAGTACAACTTCATGGAAAACGATATTAGTTGTTAAGTTGTTATCCATAAAGTTGTACCTCTTCTTATTTACTCACCAACTTCATGAATGCCCATCAAACAACTGAAATAAATAAACCTACCGTTGAATGAGTGTAGACCATGAGTTGAGGAGGTGAATCACATCTAAGTCTTGCAGAACAGGAATACACATCTTCACAATAAGAATCGTGCAAGGAAGTATCCCCAAGAGAGTGATTGTTTGCTCTGGCCAGAGGCATGAATCTAAACATCAGAGTATCTCCTGTATGTTTATGTTTAACACAGACCTACAGGTGTGATCTGAGTTACCCAGTCTAGTAAGATCTTAGTTACTCATGGTCTTGTGAGATCTTAGTTCGACAGAGTCTAGTGAAGTCTTAGTAAGAGTCCTGTGAGGTCTTTGTTACCCACGGTTTAGAGAGATCTTTGTTACTCATGGTCTAGTGAGATCTTGGAGAGCCAGCATCTAATGAGATCTTGGTAAGCCAGAGTCTTGTGAGGTCTTAGTTCGACAGAGTCAAGTGAAGTCTTAGTTAGAGTCCTGTGAGATCTTAGTTACTCATGGTCTTGTGAGATCTTAGTTACTCATGGTCTTGTGAGATCTTAGTAATAGTCCTGTGAGATCTTAGTTACTCAAAGTCTGGTGAGATCTTAGTTACTCATGGTCTTGTGAGATCTTAGTTCGACAGAGTCTAGTGAAGTCTTAGTAAGAGTCCTGTGAGATCTTAGTTACTCATGGTCTTGTGAGATCTTAGTTACTCATGGTCTTGTGAGATCTTAGTAAGAGTCCTGTGAGATCTTAGTTACTCAAAGTCTGGTGAGATCTTTGTTTCCCACGGTCTAGAGAGATCTTTGCCACTCATGGTCTAGTGAGATCTTGGAGAGCCAGCATCTAGTTAGATCTTGGTTAGCCCGAGTCTAGTGAAATCTTAGCTACCCCTGGGTCTAGTGAGAGCTTGGTTGTCCAGTTTGGTGAGATAGTAAGCCAAAGTACAGTGAGATCTCAGCATGTCTAGTGAGATCTTAGTTAGCCTGTCTAGTCTTGGTTAGCCAGCATCAGGTGGGAATGATTTCTGCAATATCACACCTTAAATGGATAGCTAACAAGGTTTTAAAGTTGTCTAAAACAATTGTCTGAAGACTGGTTATTCAAAATTCAACTGTATAAGTAAAGCAACCGCAGAATTCGGAAGAAAATATGTCAGAAAACAAAAAGGAAGGATAGTAATACGTTACTTCCTTATGCACCCTGTATTAATATCACCAAGTGATTGCTCAGGACGCTACATAAAGACAAAGGCTTGAGATCATCCTGTGGCACTTTTAGAAGAGAAACATTTTTAATCTTGACTGAAACCTGCTTAGTGACCAAGATTTCTTGAAAGTGAGGGGCAGATTGTACCAAAGGCAAAATGACGTGAAGGAGACATTTTTCATGGCTGAAACGTTAACAGTGTTGCTGGGACAATGGCTGGGACAATATGAGCTTTGGGCTGTTGGTTGATCTGAGTGTCCTTGGAGGAATGTATGCTTTCACCAAACGTATTGGGTATGATGGAGGCTGCTCCATCGGTATGTCACATATGTATGTACCGTATTCAACGTAATAAGCGCCTAGGGCGCTCTCAAAATTAGAAATAGGGGGCTCTCATTAGAATATTATTTTGGTGGAAAGATAAATTTAGTGGTTTATGCTGACGGCCTGAACTGTTTATATATGACAGATATATTTTTCCAGAATTTAATTGCCCATAATTAAGGGTGCATATAACACACGAGTGCGTATTATACATTGATCAATCGGAAGGGGTGCTAATTGGGATTGATCACTTGCCAATATATTCACTTGCTTATTACGTCGAATACGGTATATTAATCATGTTAATGAGACCTTTCAGCTCCATACGACTTCATGTCTGGAGTAATGATGGTATGTAAGGGTGAAATATCATAGGAGAGCAAAGTAAACTACACCAGTCATCCATACTATTTGTAAGATTGCCTCTGTCTAGACCGTCCTACCGGATAGTGGAAGGTCCAGGGTTTGATCCCCGGCCACATCATACCAAAAGATGATAAAAGATGGGACTTGTTGTTACCCTGTCTGGCACTCAGCATTAAGGGGCTTAAGGGGCTTTGACAAGGACTGGTCCGCCGATCGCCAGATTCCATTCACCAAGTGGATGCTTATAGCGCTACACTATTATTACCCCGGTCAATGGATCAGTGATTTACATTCTCAGCTCCCTGGGGAGTATACAACCCAAACTGCCTGTGAGGCGCTAGAAGGTTAACAGACACATTACCATCTCATCATACCGGGTACCCACTCACTGCTGGGTGAACAGAAGCACATTTCGAACAAAGTCACTTGCCTAAGGAGACACCACATGTGTTACATGTGATTCATTGTGGGGCAGGATCGAAGCCCTAGAAACTCTCAGGAGTCAAGCTGCTTACCGTGGTCCACCATCCACCTACTCTCCGAGACCAACGTTGCTTAACTTCACCTGATTTGTGATCTGTGCGCTGTGCACAGGACCACATGCCACCACAATGTAGGTAGCATTAGAAACTGTGATATACCTGCTGCGATAGTTGAATGATCTGAGATGTTGGATGCTGAGAACAGCGGTGCCCAACTGCGGTACCGAGCCTCCGACACTGGGACTGGCAGTCGATAGGAACAGTTTAGCATCCATCCAATCCTCACCAGTTATCTGAGTTATCTGCCCATAGTACATGATCTGAAAAAGAAGGTGTGTTTCTCAAATATCTCGTGTATCATATCTCCATTCTATAATGATACCCAAGTGAGCTACCACAGGACATATCGTTCGGGTCAGATCAATGAATTGCATCACAATGCTTTGCAGAATACTGTGAAGTCATCTGTTACCATGACATCAGACCTGTGAAGATCCTGGGTAGAATAGGTCTTCAGCAACCCATTCTTGTTGTTAAAGGCGACTATGCTTGTCATAAGTGGCGACTAACGGGATTGGGTGGTCAAGCTTGCTGACTTGATTGATGCATGTCATCGTATCCCAATTGTATTATATGTTTATAGTGCATCACAATATATTACAATGCACAAGGCCGTATTGCGATATGTATCCGATATATTGTATAATTCAAAATTTTGAATTCAGAATCAATTTGAAACATTAGCGAAGGAATTGATGTTCATAAATGGAAAAACAAGATGCTGGAATGTTCCCTCATTCAAAAATATACATGCAAGGATGAACGCTCCGGGACAGTGATGACTTGGTGTTACACCACTGCCACACGAGAAGTCCAGAATGTGAACTTTGCATTTTGGAATTACGGAAATATTTCGAAAGTACATGTATTTGGCAAGTGTGTAACATTAAACACATGATATAACTTGCTGTTTGAAATCAACCGATATACCAAACATAAAAACAAGATATTGTGATACGTATCATGGTGAGAATAAACCTCAATTCACTGATATACCGGATATACTGCACTCTTAATAAAAAATAATACACATATTTTGGGAGGGCCATAAAAAGCAGACATTTTATAATATTAAAATATAAAGTGCTTTTGCATTTTGTCTTATCAGGGAAAGTCACAAAAATGTACAAAGACATATGTGTGTGAGAGAGAGAAAGACTTATCAGGTTACAGTAGTTTAAAACAACTGTCTTCATCTTGAAGATGATGATTTTGGTGACACTCCTTTTATATTTCATGTTAAGTTGTTATGTTCTCCATGATATGCAAATAGTATCTAAAAATAATCAAATCTAACCATTTTGTTTCTTTTTTTTAGAATACATTGCACAAATTGCAGTAAAAATTTTCCAGAATCAAAATACTAATACCCCTGACATCGACTCCAAAATCAGCTGAAAAACAATTTTGATATTGGAAATATAATGATGCCATAACATGTGACCTGGTTTCTTTTAAAAACCACAATAATATAACATAGTAATGGCATGATTCAAAGATGCACTGGTGCATCATCGGCAAGCTTTGCCAGATACAGTACTAGTACTTGACATGAAAAAAACCCCAACATTTTCTCAGAAAATCCACTTATCAAATTCAAACTTTGCACTGCACCTCTCCTATTGGTATAGAAACTGTACCCCCTATTAGAAAAGAGTCCATGAAGTAGTTTTCAAGTTATATGTTGAACAAATGTTGAAGTAAAAAGAAACTTCAAATTTCAAAACATATAAAAATTCATTTTTCTCTCAGAAAATCCACATATCAAAATCAGAAGCCAGTAATATAAACAATGTGAGAGAAGACCCCAATCATAATCCCATTGTTTATATTACTGACTTCATTCTTTGTTTATGGCACTGACTTCACCGATGATTGTCATCACTACCCTTGCGTGTACATAACAGGCTTCTCTACTCCAGTATAACAATTCTATTAAACATTGCCTCCTACTTGTATAGATACTTGTCAACCACACTCTGTAAATCTCTTGCTTGAAACGTTGCTCTTAATTGTAATAAAGAAGTTGTTCATCCATAAATTCTTATCCTTACTTAGTACTCCAACTTCTAAATGACTATCAAAGAAGAAATCACATTTAGTTGTACAGGGCACACTCCACTACAGTGGTGTCAATACAAACTCTTACACAACATCCTACCTACTACAAATCTGTTAAAAAAATAAAGGGTTATGTCTACAATGAAACATGAGACTTTTGTAAATAACAATCACAAACTATACAACATGTGTTTGGGGACTGTAGAAAAAAAATCGCCCACATACTTGGAAAGTTGGCTTCTTGAGAAAGCAGAATTGAAAATCATTCTTAACAAGGAGAAAATATTTCTTGCTTTCCCGGATAGAAAATAATGACCCTTTAAATATAATCATTATGTTTGTTAAGGACTCAACTCAAATATTCAACTTAAACTGTCAGACTACTATTATGTAACAAAACATGCAGCTTCTGGTTCAGCTTCAGCTACAAGTTCTGGTCAACATATCATATGCTTTTCGTGCAATTGTGAAAATGATCTGCATGCAAAATAAGAATGTAAAGGAAAAATAAGAAGAAAAGAAAGATTGAAATGAAAAAAAAAGAGAGCAATAATTAGCTGTAATATATTTGTCCAAATATTTGACTGCACTCCTATTGTCATAAAAAGTGTTCACCAAGTTTGAAAAGAATCTATGCAGTAGTATTCAAGTTATAGGTTGCACACAAAAAATTACTCAGAAGGATGGACGGAGGGAAGGAAGGATGGAATTCCTTGGCACATATAATATAATTGGTCGGGGGTATAATCAATTGTCCATTCCTTTATGAAAACAAAAATGAACATTGTTATCAAAATGAAATCCCACTCATTCACAAAATTTAACTACAACTAAACAGTTAAGCACAACAACTAAATATTCAGCTTACCTTCAGCACCCCTTCGGCAGTGAACATGCGCAGGTCGTAGCTGGGGGTCCAGGAGGCCTGCAACACCACATAGGACACCAGCAGGGACACCTTGTGTTCACCTTCACTCTCCAGCACGATGGTGCATTCTCTGGAACACAATTACCCAACAATAACCACAGAAGCCTGACACGGGTGTGTACAGTGTGGGAAGCCCATTTCTGGTGTCTCCTCGACGTGATATTGTTGGTATACTGCATATCACTCAAAGAAGCTTGTATTTCACTTCAAAGTTAAATCCTTGGGCTGGCAGCACAATACAGCTCACCTGATCAAAGCTGCAAAATCACCTCCAAGGGTTAGTGAGCTGGTTGTGGAGATTGAACAATCACAGCCACAAAGTAGGACAATTTACCTGAAGTTGTCTACAGTCAGTGAGTGAGTGAGTGAGTTGGGTTTAACACCGCTTTTAACATTATTCCAGTTATATCATGGTGTGTCAGCTTAATGTGGGAGGAAAGCCCGAAGTGATACAGGTCTCAGACGTTTACCACTTTGGTGAAACCCACGAGCACGGGTATGGTGCTGACAAACCCCAGAAACATAATTGGGGCGAACCGGGATTCGAACCCACAATCATAGGTTTCTGGCATGCCCAAGGGACGCAACTCTGCAAGCGAATCGCGGCGCCTTAGACGACTGGGCCACCCGTGCCCCCTGAAGTTGTCTACAATATTTGCTGATAAATCATAAAGATATCATAACAGGAAAACAAGGAAACTCAATAATAGAGCCACTTAGTCTAGGTGCTGTAGCTAACCTGAATGTTTCTGGACTACTATAGTAGATCAGCAAGGCCATAGGTTAAAGAAAGATAAGTACATGAAGTATCAGAAATCTCTACCCAACCAGCGTCATCACTGCAAGTTCAGTGAATTACACCCAGATACATAAATAACTGACAAACCAGAAGTCCAAAATGACATGTTCTTCCAGGGATTAATTCGACCTCAAGTCCGCACCAAATGTCAGTAAAATTGCCAAACCTTTCCATCTATGGCACTACTGGCAGCCATAGCAGAACATAAATGTCAAACTCAAAATATAAGTTGTCACAAGCAAAATATAACATGTACTGATATTTGCAGATTGCCTAAGAGATTTGCGGAAATTACATTTTGAAAATGACAAGCAATTTAAGTCTCTAAGCATATATTTGAACAATATTGCTGTGATCACAAGCATAAAAGTGACCTTCGTAACTCCAGAGGTTCCTGATAATGTTTGCATCAAAAAATTATTTTCATTGTGTATTTTATGTCACACATTAATACATATGACATGTTGAAAAAAAGTCTAATGAACTGAATCCTGAAAAGACCCCCAGATTAAAGTTGTGAAGTGAGATACATAAATATTTTGAAACCTTAAACAGATCCCGTTCATGGCCTGAGGACTTGTGCTGTGCTATGGTTGGTTGACTGGCTTGTTTTAAACTCCTTGATATTAGAACTTATTGCATTAAAACAATAAAGGAAAACCAGCACATGGAAAACCATCAGAGATGACATCCCGTAATCCAACATACCTGGACTCTGTTTGATGACCTCTGTTCGCTCTCAGTCCCGAGAGGTTGCTGGCGGCAGCGTTAATCTTCTCATCCAGCTTGGCAATTTGTTCAGCCAGCTCCAGCCTTGTGGTCTCCAGTTTGCCTCCCTCATCCCTGTACAGCTGCAGGAAGTCTGTCACGCCCTGGAAGTAGGCTGTGTCCAAGTTGGTGCTCTTGTTCTGGAATACAGAATACAGTACAACTCATAAGTGTCAAGTATTTAATAAGCGCAGGCCTCCAATAAGTGCCAGGTATAACACAGCGTACACCACAATAACCTCCCATCTGTAACAAGAGCCATGCAAGTTCACTTCTATATATCAGTGAGTGAGTGAGTGAGTATGGTTTTACGCCGCTTTTAGCAATATTCCAGCAATATCACAGCGGGGGACACCAGAAATGGGCTTCACACATTGTGAATCGAACCCGGGTCTTTGGCGTGACGAGCGAACGCTTTAACCACTAGGCTACCCGACCACCCCTTCTATATATCACGTAGATAGTGATATAAATCACTTCTACATGTTCTACTTGAAATAAATTCTGTATCAAGAACATAAAATTCTATTGAATGTTAGTTTATTAGTGACAGTAGATTATGCAACACTGTACTTGAAATAATAAGTGCAGGTTTTCTTACCAGTGGAGCATTTATTACCTGGCTGGTTTTGAAGTTTGTTCAAAGAATAAGGGTCGGGGCACTAATTGGAGGAACTATGGTATGTCGGATTCAGATCCATGAAGGGCCTAAGATTGCCTCATTCTTGGCAGACTGAGAAGTCCATTGTTGTATGACATCATGTGAATGACATACGGCACCTACAAGGTCTGTGCTACTGTATACCCACAATAATGACAGATTCAAATTGTTGTCCTGTGTTCGTTGAGAGAGTGTCATTACCAGAATTAAAATTGTGTTATCACTGACGTTAAACATGCACTTGGCAACATTTTTGTACAATTTAATTAAAATCAAACCCTAGTTCTCGCTACCGCTAAACAAAGATCTGAAGACATCCCATTAGGGGTCACAACGGAACGACCTTTCATCTGACCAATCAGAGCGTCGCTTACCAGATCATGAAAGTGACAGTCGGTATGGGATTTCTAATCATACAACCTCGAAAACTTTAACACGGGGTATTCGGAACGATAGTTACGGGTTTAATGACTGAATCCATACAATCTAGACCATCTATTAGCCATTCCAGAATGTTCTTTTGTTTAGGTTTCAAATTTGTAATTGAGAATTTGTCAAAATATGTTTCGAAGCGTTGTCGTCAATTTGAAATTAGTGCCATAAAGCATGATAAAGCAGCCTTCTGATTGGTCATTCCATTCGTCGGTCAAAGTTCTCGCAAGGTCGGCCTGACGTGACCCGTAATCATGGTAATGGGATGTCCTCAGATCTTTGTTTAGCGATAGTGACAACTAAGATCTGATTTTAATGAGATTGCATTTTTGTACAAATTTAGGGTTGAAAAGAACTTCTGACGGAGACTCTTTACCTTTGTGGACTTGGACACAGTGTTTCCAAAGTTTTCCAGCAGTTTCCACTGCTTGGTCATAACATTCTGATTTGCTACAATGTGATCTTTCTCCTTCTTCAAGTCAGCAATCTGAATCTCTAGCTCTTTCTCCTTGCTGGATATGTCGGCCTCGTCTGGCGTGGTATGCTTCCTCTGGAATGTCACCTCAGCTATTGTTGCCTGTCCTGTTCCCTCGACCCTACAACACAGACACTTGAAATCAAATACCATGTTTCCTTTACTAGCACCCTGGACCCTTGTTAAGTTTAGTTTAGACCCAGCCTATGTAAACTTGCCAGTACTTGTAGAAGTCTAACCCTTACTCAACCCTTAGGTTTAGGCTTTCATTTCGAAACCTTATATCTCTAGAACTGGGCCCACTTGCACAAAACGATCTTAGCGCTAAGACTATTGTAAGCCTTGTTAAAGTATGGAGTTAAGATCATCCTAGCGCTAAGATCACTTTGTGCAAGTGGGCCCTGGCCTGGAGGCTGGATCTTCATCTATACATATGGGACATACTGCACCAAGTGCAGTCTGTGCTTAACACCCTTGAGTCTACCCAGATAGCACTCAGAGTGAGTGAGTGATGTGGGTTTAACGCCGCTTTTAACATTATTCCAGTTCTATCATGGTGTGTCAGCTTGATGTGGGAGGAAAGCCCGAAGTGATGCAGGTCTCAGACGTTAACCACTTCGGTGAAACCTATGAGCACGGGTATGGTGCTGACAAACCTATAAACATAATAGGGGCGAACCGAGATTCGAACCCACAATCATAGGTTTCTGGCATGCCCAAGGGACGCAACTCTGCAAAGCGAATCGCGGCGCCTTAGACAACTGGGCCACCTGTGCCTCCGATAGCACTCAGACATTGGGCCAACGTTATCACTTATGTTGGGCAACATTAATTTCGACCCGCGGCCCAACACTGGGCCAATGTTGTCTAAACATCATTTGACCAACGATATTTAGCCAATGTTGGCCCGCCGGTCAAAATAACGTTAGCTCAACGTTGATAGCCAACGTTTGCCCATGTTAGAGTAATCTGTTTTATTCCTCAATAGGCAGACTGAAATGTTTGTACCAATCTAGTTAAGACATCAGGTAGCAAGCAATACATTCTGCATGCTGAAATGACTCTGAACTGTATCCAAGAAAGAGCAAGTCAATGAAATGCGCTCTCTTTTGGCAGGGTACCTCGGCAAAGTTTGAAATATGGCCAAGAAAAAAATCAAAATGTTTTCAATTACATTTACAATTATGTAATATAATATTTATTTTCAAAAACAATTTTGAAGGCTATGAGCAAAGTTTCTAGGCAATAACATACCGTTTCTAGCTGCTTTTTTCTGGATAACATCTGTGATTTATATTTTTAAAAATATGGACTGTCATGTATAATTTTCTCACATACTCATATAACTTACAGATTGGTCTAGTAGTTGCTCAGGGACACTTATTGGAGTAGGGCGTTTATTACTGTGAATATGGTATCTCCATTCTACCATGACAAAATTAAATGCTGACTTTTGGTGTTAGTGAAGATATTGTTTGTTTGTTCATTGTTTAATGCTGCACTCAGCAATATTCCAGCTATATGACGTCTTTAAACAATGGAGTCTGGACCAGACAATCCAGTGATTGACATTAAGAGGATTGATCCACGCAATTGGGATACGATGACATGCATTAACCAAGTCGGCAAGCCTGGCCACCCGATCCCTCGCCTCTTACAACAAGCATAGTCACCTTTTACAGCAAGCATGGGTTGCTGAAGACCAATTCTACCCCGGATCTTCACGGACCTAGCAAAGATATTAAGTGAAGTGGCATTGATACAGTTTAAATTTAAGTTTTGAGTGCGTGTACGATCTCAGTTAAACAAAGAATGGTGCTGTATTTTAAGCTCACTATTGCCAACATAATAACTTGAAATCACAGGAACTCGATGATAGCATGCATAGCAAAATGTATTCATAGAGAAAAAAATCACACCCCGATATACACGTCTATATATATAGAACCTAGAGGGGTGTGATTTTTTTCTTTACGAATATATTATGCTATACACGCTATCGTCGAGTTCCTGTGCTTGAAATACACCCCCATAGTAGATTTCTATCAAGTTTTTCTGCCCAAATGTATTGTCACTAGGGCTGGGACGAGTCCAAATTTACTACCCGGGTACCCGACCCCCTATTACCCGAACCTACCCGGGTACCCACTGCAAGTCTGAAGAGTTGGGAACAAAATATCGGATTGGTAATTGTTTTACCGCAGCCCTGGCTAAAACTATTTAGATACCGTATTCGACGTAATAAGCACCCAGGGAGCTCTCAAAATTAGAAATAGGGGGCTCTTATTAGAATATTATTTTGGTGGGGAAAAAAACAACAGAGTTGAAAGATAAATTTCGTGGTTTATGCTGACAGGCTGAAATGTTTATGTACGACAGATATATTTTTCCAGAATTTAATTGCCCCTTATTAAGGGTGCATATAACACACAAGTGCGTATTATACGCAAATATATGTCCTGTGTACATTGATCAATCGGAAGGGGTGCTAATTGGGATTGTTCACTAGCCAATATCTTAGCAAATGTCGGCATGGCTGCTTATTAGAGCGGGGTGCTTATTACGTTGAATACGGTACATGTATCCGACAATCAGCTCATGGTTCACTGAAGTTGACTGAAGCTTTATCAAGTCAAAAGGAATGTGTGCATCGTCAGAAAGAAATGCGAACATTAGCTACTTGTATAGTAGTGTAACCACTGAGCTTTTGTGAATTTTTTTCATTAAACAATATATCACTTGACTAACCACGGGTCCGGGTAGTCCTGTGGGTACCCGGGTCTTACTCAGGACCCACCCGACCCGAGTACCCCGTCCCAGCCCTAATTGTCACACATACTTTGATTATTGTAGAACGTTAGAACGGCAACTCTACATTGTGTGAATCTCACCTGATAGAATCGGAGTCGATGCTCGCCGGCAGTTGTTTGAGGACAATTTCATTGACACCTTTGACGACGGTGGTGTGGATCTGACGACACACCTCCGCTCTGTCGGAATACACAGTCACCTTTTCTACCGGACATTCTGGGGAAAGGAATACGTTCTCCCCGGTCTTGTCACTCTTTTCGTCTGCCATCGTCGATCACAGAAACGTGTATAGCTACCGTGTTAATGTTAACCCGTAAAATGTTTCATCTATGAAATGCAAATTCGCATAAGATATTTTGATTCACTGACTCACGGTAACGCGCTGTTGTTTACGTACATCAATGCTGGCTGTGTACTTCCGCATTGCGTCTTGATCGTGACGAGGTCACGAGAAACGCCTTCTTGTCAGTTACGGAAATATGCGAGTTGTGGCGAATGTGACTGTGTTGTGCACTCTCCTACCCAGAGTTCCATGCGGCCGGCAGCCAGCTAGCATAGTACCTCTGCCACAGGCCAGCGCCATGTGACGATTCGTCACATCTTTCACAGTCCATTCAAGATATTGTATATGCTTTTCATCCGTTTCATGTTTGACAAGTCTACACATTTTCATAAACAAATGTCAAAGAATGGTTAACTTTCATTTAGAAAGTATGCAAATACGTAAAAATCTACTTGTTTTTGCGTAGTTATCCTATGTTTACATTGGTTGTACGGCTCCACGTGCTGTCATCGAAGCCCAACGGAGAGCTAGCGACACGGTCACTTTGATGCATAAGTATATATTGTCATGCAACTCACTGTCGCAGTTGTAGTAGCATATCTATATAGTTATGCAAAACAATATGTAAAGCGCCCCCAAATACTTGCATTAGTCCGTTCTATACTGATTTCTGAAAAAGCGCGTTTGTTTACAAACAAGAGAAAAGTCCAGTCACGTGATATGCAAATTAGCCTGTGGCAGTGGTGTTATGCTGAGTCACCACTGCGACGGAGTGTGTGTGTTGTGGTCGCATGAAGCTCCTCACAGCGATAGCGCCATCGTGTCAGGCGCTAGTAAGCTCCATCCCAGCGCGTGACACCTTCGTTACACTCCAGTGTACCCGGGAGACTGGTACCCTGATCTTCTAGCGGCTGCGCAAAGTGCGGAGCGCAAGCGGTCGAGGGCAGGCAAATTTCTTAGAAGGGCCAACCTTGTCGTAGTTAAAGAATTAAATTTAATGCTTTATTACACAACCTTACATAAAAAGCCTATGGTTTGAACTCAACATTATCATCATTATACTGATTTCAAAGATGTTAAAAGTGTCAATAAAATGTTGCTATTCGTTAAACAGTAAGCCTTTTCTTACCTAATTAGCCTCACTTTTCTAATCATTTACTAACGAATCACTCCCTTAATACCCATCCACCCACCAAAAAACATTTTCTTGATGCTGAATCTTCTTCATTAGGCGATACATCTAACAATGACACCTTTTAACGAAGTTCTTTCAACAGCTCTTTCAATTAAGCTTACTCCGTTACAGTGACACTTGATTTACAATGACATACACAGTTGTAAGAGGCGACTGACGGGATCGTATGGTCAGGCTCGCTGACTTGGTTGATGCGTAGATCGATGCTCATGATGTCAACCACTGGAATGTCTGGCCAAGACTCGATGATTTACAGAACGTCGTCATATGGCTGGAATATTGCTGTGTGCGACGTTAAACACCCCCGCAAAAACAACCAAACAAAAACAGAACAAAAAGCAAAACAAAATAAAAACAACCAAACAACAACAAACAATCAAACAAAAACAGCAACAAAAATAACACAAACAAAACAAAACAAAAAACAAACAAACACATATATGTGTTACCATGGTCGTTGCCGTGATGCATTTGGGCGGTCGGTTTTATTGTCATCTGCTTAGGTTTTTTTTCCATCAAATTTCATTTTTTCGAACAAGGTCATGTTAAATTTTAGAAACTTATCCAGATATTTAAATAACAACTTTTCATGCAATGTTACTTGGGGTGACGTTTCTTTTGCGGTTCAGTATAGATCTAGTTGATTGTATGCGCAATGACATCGAGTTAATAACATGAAAATGACATTTAATGGAAATATGAGTATGTAAACTGCCATCTGATGACATGAATAATGACAAATAGCTCATATCAGATACAACGACATATAGCTTATAGTATGTACAGTTGGAACCCGTGAAGATCCAGGGTAGAATAGGTCTTCAGCAACCCATGCTTGCCGTAAAAGGCGACCACGCTTGTCGCAAGAGGTGACTAATGGGATCGCTGACTTGGTTGATGCATGTCATCGATCCCAATTACGTCGATCGATGCTCATGATATCAATCACTGGATTGTCTGGTCCAGACTCGATTATTTACAGACCGCCGTCATATAGTTGGAATATTGCTGAGTGCGGCGTTAAACAACAAACCAACGAACCAACTATGATCGTGGGTACGAATCTTGGTTCGCCCTGATTATGAGTCTAGCTTTGTCAGAACCATGCCCCAGCTCGTGGGCTTCTCCAAAGTGGTAAACGTCTGAGACCTGAGTCACGTCGGCGTTAAACAACCAACCAACCATCCAACCAACCAACCGTTGTGTCGGACTCTGATGTGTTGAATTTTCGGTTGTGTCGAATTGATTGCCCAGTCCGATTATTTCAAAGTTTTCCACTAATTGGCGAATCGGATGTATCGTATTTTCGGTTGTCTCGAACTTAGTTGCAGTCACAAGGACAAAGGCAAGTGCAAACATAAGCTATATTATTCTAATTGAAATATGTGCACATACAATTCTACATTTCACTCGGAGATCATCAAAGGAACGATGTTTGTACATTGATTGAGTAGCACGTCTCACGCACTCTAAGAGTATGTGTTCTAATACTGAAGCCTGGACGCGTCCACACGTTCTGCCACAGAACACGAATATTCTAATTCGGGCAGCGCGTGTTCTATTGCTGAACGCCTGTGATCTGTTGTAGAAAGCGCGTGTTTTCTCCTGGGTCCATGCATATTAGCAGAGATAAAGTGCTGAATACTGATAGATAAATGTTTAATTCGACCAGATATTTGTGTTAGTCTTTTGAGAAGAAAAGATCTAGCGGCTGATAGATTGGTAAGCCAAACAGAAAATATGTATAAGAAGGGTGATATTTTGATGAATAATAACCACTCTACAAACCCGGCATACATTGTTTTAATAACTCACATATAGCCTGACTAAATAAAACAAAAATGATTATTGAAATACAGCATATTATTTTGGTAATACTTGGAAATAACACAACATGAATATAATTAATATAAAATGATAAGCAACACACTTATGTTATAAGCGACAACACGTGTTCCATCAACACGTGTTCCATCGGGGTTCTGTTTTTCTAACTAGCATTCAAAGCTGCCCATGCTCAGTGAACCACATCCGTTATGTGAGAAAACTGGCGTGACGTCGCATTTTTTGGGCGCTACAATTACCATCATCTAAGGGGTATCTGTGGTAAGTATCCATCTAGGAATACTTTTCTTCATATTCAATCCTAAATATTTCGGTGATAAAATCATATATCACATACGAAGTAAAAACCTGCCCAATACAGACGACATATTCCTTTACCCGCCATTTCTGTCATTGTTCCCCACGCATTAATTTCAAATTTTGAGACTAAATCCAAAACCAGTTTGCACTTGTGACTATTTGAAAGTTTCCGAAATGATGTTCAAGTAAATAAATATATACTCCAGGTTTTGTATGACTCCAGACAGATGTTCGTCTTTGAACGTGCAAAGAGGGCTGCATGCTACAAATCTCAGAAAATCTTTATTTGGAATCTGAGGCCATGATCAGCGAGAGCAATGCATCGACATCGGCGGAGAGTAGTGTAAGTATGTACCGAACGCAAAGAACTAAAACTACACAGGACAATGGTTTTTGTTTTTTTATGTGAAATATTTTAGAGAAACAGACAACCGTTCTTTTGTTGTTCTATTACAGGGCGCATTGCAGATTACCAGTACCACGGCAATTAATGAACTCAGCACACGACTAGGCCAAGGAGGAACAGTGAGTGAGTGAGTTGGGTTTATCGCCGCTTTTAACCGTATTCCAGTTATATCGCGGCGTGTCAGCTTAATGTGGGAGGAAAGCCCGAAGTGATGCAGGTCTCAGACGTGTACCACTTCGGTGAAACCCACGAGCACGGGTATGGTGCTGACACACCTAGAAACATAATCGGGGCGAACCGGGATTCGAACCCACAATCACAATCAGCGTTCAGAATATTTTCAGAACACATGGACACGTTCTTAAAGTGTAACTTCCATCTGTCTAGTGTTCAGATGTAGCACACTTCGGTTTAGAGTACAAGTTTATTACATTGTGTACGCTGTCATGCTTTCAGTGTTGTGACCATGATTTCGGATGTGTCGAGCACTTGGGTAAATCTATTTCTTTCTCAGATCCCTTGTAATTCGACACAACGTTGTTCGTTTTTTAATTTTTTTATGTTCAATGAATGTGCATAAAAACCGAAATTTGACAACATTGAAAATGAGAAATATTGAAAATGTTAGCATGAGGTTTGAAATGCTCAATTCAGCGCCGTCAAATCTACATGTACCATATAGCTGTTCACTCTGTGAAAACGGAATGTATACATGCAGTGGAATTCTCAGTTGTACCATGACAAAATACAATGCGAAATCTTTGGTCTTTGATAATGAATGAGTGAATGGGCAAGGATTGAGTCCAGTTATTAAATGAATCATTGAGAATTGCCTTTAAACAAACATATGTCGCAGTAAACACTCCAACGTTGTAATTAACGCACTTCACTAGCATACAAGATATTTTTCTAAACCGCTGCTGTTATAACTACTGCTTTCTTTGTGACATCATCGTCGGAGAATGAGAAGCTCAAAATTTTAAATTCTCTCTCTTTGATATAAATTGAGAAACCTTGAATTTGGCCGAAAACTCGTCAACGATATAAACTGCATTTAAGAGATTTTCCCGGATATGGAAAACATATTCTTGAGTCAAGAACAAGTCATACCCTTTGACCTATCACTGACAAGATCGCCTCCAGGGTCAAGTTGATAGAGCATCTGCTCGGAGAGCAGAAGGTCAGAGGTTCGATCCATAGGCCGCGTCATACCGTTAACAGATGGTACTTGTTGTTATCCTGCCTGGCGCTCGGCATTAGATGATATTACAAGGACAAGTTGGCTCTGAGGCAGTATAATGTGTAGGGTATCTACGTTACAACTGCGGCTTGGTATACTAGAGGGCTAGCACTAACACACCAGCATTAGTCTGGACTAGTAAAAACAGTCATACACACACGCACACAAATAATCGCACACACACTCACGTGCTTGTACATCCTATATAAGTGCAATAATCTTGAACGTGACGTTAAAACCCTTTTCACCTCACCTTCACATTGCCTCCTCCCCATCACCTCACCCCACCTCACCTAACCCACCTCACCTCACTTTACCCCACCCCACCCCACCATCCCCCTCCGCCCCACCTCACCTCACCTCACTTTACCCCACCCCACCCAACCATCCCCCTCCACCCCACCCCACCTCATTACTGACAATGTTTGCTGGCAACAAACTCTGAATACAACTATCACGTGACTAAAACACAAACGTCATCAATTTTAACATTACTTGCGAGTAATCAAGTTTGATTCAACTCATTTTCATGGCCATGGTCTCATTATAACTGAGCGAACTCTATGGCAGTTATTGACTTTCTAGATGCTGTTTAGCTGCGATGAGATGTACCCGTGGCCAGAGTCGTCAGCAGACAGAGAGACAGACGGACGACGGGCCAAGCCTCAGTAACTGGATACAACGCCGCTCGTAGCTTCAGCCCCTACGCTACGCACAAAAGAAGTCTTCAGAAGAATGTAGTGTCTCTGGTTGATATCTTGACCTCCGCCACACCTATGTAGATACCCTCCTTTGTCCGGTCAATCGTGTAGATGGACTTCTCAGTCGTCCTCCTGTAGGGAGATGGACACAAACATATACTACAATCTATGGACAATGTTTCACAAATGACGTGGCTACCTTTCGGTGGTCATTGCCAATACCAGCTGTGATGATATTAATTCATTCGTGGATACAAAGTTACATGTGATACTCGTCTCACACCTGCCTCTGCGATACGACTGTGCTGTTCTGAGTACGACGTTAGATATCAATTGAATTTATTATGTGAGACAGACATGTGCTGTCATTATTTGAAATCGTTTGGAAGAAAAATGCCTTGGCTCCAGATGCACGTATTCGATTCAAGACTGAACGTTTATCAGCCAGTCTGAAAATCGCGGTTTAAAAGGAATTAGCTCAAAGCGTGCGAAAGAAAAAAACACGTGCAGCATGGACTAGCTGGAGTCATGACATGATACATTTAACAACTACTCATCACCTGCCTCTGCAGCTCAGTGGGAAAACAGTGGGTTACAAAACTCACGTGAGGTTGCAGGTTCGATTCACGTCATGGAATTTTCATGTAAAAATGTGACTTTAAACCAATCATCAATCAGAATTGTGTTCACACCAAGAGGCAACTTTATAAAACGTTAATTGTAAAACCTGGGTATGACAATTGAAATGTAAAACCTCAAAGTGGTTTAAGAGTGTGATCTATTTCAAAACCAAAGTTTGGAAGAGAACCACCTCGAAACTTGGGTTTGGAAGATGAGCTGGTTACTAGGTTTACCCGAGGTTGTGAGGAACCTAATGCAATATGGGATAATACGGTAATACGTTTAGAATAGCGTTTAATGGGGTTACAGACGTGGTTGGGGATGGGGTCTGGAAAAAGCTATTTTAGCAGTATAACTGGATTAATTTGGTGATTGGTGGGTGGTTGTCACTAACGCATGTGAATGGTCTATCGTAGTAATTTTCATTGTCAGCAACATGTATGAGAGGAATACTACTAGTCATACAACCACATCACATTTCTGAACATAGAGATTATTAAACCCGGCCGGGAAACGAACCTGCAACCTCTTGAATTGTAGTCCTTCACGCTACCACCTGTGCTGCGGAGACTGTTGTCGGTTACAGTGAGTGAGTGAGTGAGTTGGGTTTAACGCCGCTTTTAACATTATTCCAGTTATATCACGGCGTGTCAGCTTAATGTGGGAGGAAAGCCCGAAGTGATGCAGGTCTCAGACGTTTACCACTTTGGTGAAACCCACAATTACGGGTATGGTGCTGACAAACCTAGAAACATAATAGGGGCGAACCGGGATTCGAACCCACAATCATAGGTTTCTTGCATGTCCAAGGGACGCAACTCTGCACAGCAAATCGCGCCGCCTTAGACGACTGGGCCACCCGTGCCCCTGTCGCTAACAAGTGTCAATTCTCCTAGCCACCATTAACCAAGTTAAGTTGTATATGTTTATGTTATTATTGTACCAAGTTCGTTGTAAGTCCTGGTGGTATATGTGTTTTGCAAGTGCCCGTGAATCTGTTTCCACGTGTAATTTCAATATATTCTTTACATCTTAGCCATATTTGACTTACTGCCTTATGATATGCACTTTATTGAAACAGGTTTAAATCCCAAACGGGGGCACGGGTGGCCCAGTCGTCTAAGGCGCAGCGATTCGCTGTGCAGAGTTGCGTCCCTTGGGCACGCCAGAAACCTATGATTGTGGGTTCGAATCCATGTTCGCCCCGATTATGTTTCTAGGTTTGTCAGAACCATACCCGTGCTCGTGGGTTTCACCGAAGTGGGAAACGTCTGAGACCTGCATCACTTCGGGCTTTCCTCCCACATTAAGCTGACACGTCGCGATATAACTGGAATACTGTTAAAAGCGGCGTTAAATCCAACTCACTCACTCAATTAAATCCCAAACATATTAAACATGTTTAAATCAAAAACATATATCAACTTTCAACATGTTAAAATTTGATACATATTTAAACGTGTTTATATTGGACACATGTTTAGATGATAGAGATGTTGTGTTAAGGTGGTGATTAGACTGTGAGTCAATAGCTCATTACTTGAGTTTAGACCTAAATGCGTTTCCATAGAACACACCAAATGTGTATCTGTTTAGGATTGAAACACATTCCTAATCACGTTAAGATCTAAACAAGTCTTGTCTGTGTTGAAATTCTAAACACATTTTTACAATGCATTGCGAATCCAATCCAATCTCGCATAACATTTGACATATCCCGAATTACAACGAAAGTCGTAGTGCTGAGACGATCGTAACTCCCATACTTTAACATAGGCTTACGACAGTCGTAGCGCTGAGATGATCGTAACTCCCATACTTTAACATGGACTTACGCCAGTCGTAGTGCTGAGGCGATCGTAGCTCCCATACTTTAACATAGGCTTACGCCAGTCGTAGTGCTGAGGCGATCGTAGCTCCCATACTTTAACATAGGCTTACGCCAGTCGTAGTGCTGAGGCGATCGTAGCTCCCATACTTTAACATAGGCTTACGCCAGTCGTAGTGCTGAGGCGATCGTAGCTCCCATACTTTAACATAGGCTTACGCCAGTCGTAGTGCTGAGGCGATCGTAGCTCCCATACTTTAACATAGGCTTACGCCAGTCGTAGTGCTGAGGCGATCGTAGCTCCCATACTTTAACATAGGCTTACGCCAGTCGTAGTGCTGAGGCGATCGTAGCTCCCATACTTTAACATAGGCTTACGCCAGTCGTAGTGCTGAGGCGATCGTAGCTCCCTTACTTTAACATAGGCTTACGACAGTCGTAGTGCTGAGACGATCGTAGCTCCCATACTTTAACATGGACTTACGCCAGTCGTAGTGCTGAGGCGATCGTAGCTCCCTTACTTTAACATAGGCTTACGACAGTCGTAGTGCTGAGACGATCGTAGCTCCCATACTTTAACATGGACTTACGACAGTCGTAGTGCTAAGAAGATCGTAGCTCCATACTTTAACATAGGCTTACGACAGTCGTAGCGCTGTGAGGATTGTAGCTCCATACTTTATATAGGAAAGTATAGAGTAACAGTGCTAGTGTAGGTGTATACATGCACTGGATACTAGTAAATGGCATCGTTAATAATTACCTCTTTCTGCGAAAGTCCTCAATTGCATGGATCCTGTTCCGTCGGGCGAAGATTAACTCTTTCGCAGCGTCCTTGAAAGATCTGTTGGTGGCCACATAGATAAATGGATTGAGCATGCTGGCCAGTTTGGCGAACATGGTGGGGAGAGTGGTCGTCCATATAGGCAGGTTGGGGTCGTACACTGACCACAGGCACACGAAGGTGTAGGGGGACCACACTATGGTGAAGATGATGACCATTGTCAGACACATCTGGAACAAACCATACTCATCATCATTATTTAAAAAAACCCAACTGCATATCACTTGATTAATTTATGAAATGGTCCGATACGGGGGACTCTTATTTAGCATGGCAACAAACAGTTGCATTTAAAACCTGTTTTTAATACAAAGTACCATGTTATGGAAATGTATCTATTATTGACTGAGACATCAAGGTGTATCTTTCTGAGAAATAGGCTGTACGCATGGCCCAGCCATCTTAGGCGCTGGAATTTGCTATGCAGAGTTGCGGCCCTTAGGTGTGCCAGGAATCTATGATCGTTCGCCCTGATTATGTGTCTAGCTTTGTCAGAACCATGCCCCTGCTCGTGGGCCTCTCCAAAGTGGTAAACGTCTGAGACCTGAGTCACTTCGGGCTTTCCTCCCACATCAAGTTGACACGACGAGATATAATCGCAATGCTGTTCAAAGCGGCGGTAAAACCAACTCACCCATTCGTGAATTTAACTTGGCGACAAACCTAAAGTCTGACAGAATTGCTTCAGATGGGTAATTAAGTGTCTCTATGTAACAACATGATGTCTATCGGTAGGTTACTACCGTTATCTTTTCTCAAAGTCGGGCAAGAATGATGAGAATGATGGAAAATATGTTAGTTCTCACATGGCGGTTGTCATTTATTCGCACTGATATTTAACACTAAGAGACGAATGGGATCTAACTTTTAGCTTAAACTATCATTATTATAATATACAAGGACAACAATCATTATCAAAGACACGATAAGCTACCGATAGTTAATAAAGTTATCAATGGTGCCTAAATGTTCGTAGTCAATTCCAGGACCGCGTCCGTAGTCTAGTGGAAGAGCGTCTTCCAGGAGAGCGGAAGGGCCGGGGTTCGATCCCAGGCAGCGTCATACCAAAAGATGTAAAAGATGGTACCTGTTGTTACCCTGCCTGGCATCAAGGGGCTAAAACACTGCTTGATCGGCACGGAGTCAGTACACTGTGTCTGAGTGGGGTACCCATGTTAAACTGTTATTGTATCTCAGTGGACTAGCACTATAACAATATATAGATTAGTACAAGCACACACACACTCACGCACGCACGCACAAACACACACACGAAATATAAGAGCAATAATCTTGAACGCGACCTCAAATCCTATTTTACCTCACCTCACCTCACCTCACCTCATAGTCAATCTATCTGAATTCTGACTTAGTGCAATCGTTGAGGATTAAGCAGATTTATTCGTCTGTAAGGAATTGGTTTCCAGTAATAGGTTCACAAGGGCAACGAGTACCTGTTTTAGCTCGGCCACTGATCACGTCTCGCGCAGTGTGGGAAACAGGGAGAGACGAGAGACTGAGATTTACCATCACGCAGAGAGAGGGGAGCATGTGCCTGCAGGTGTCTAGGCTTCATCTTCCTCTGTTGCAGATCGCTCACGATCGTATTGCCACTTTGATGAACATATTGTGAGAAAACGGGAGAGATACTTTAAATACTGCCTGGTAGACGTTGTTACTGTTTATAGATGATTACTGGTGTGTCCCACGTGCTTATGTGAGTGAGTATGGTTTTACGCCTTTTTAGCAATATTCCAGCAATATCACGTCAGGGGACACTCGAAATAAGCTTCACACATTGTACCCATGTGGGGGATAGAACTCGGATCTTCGGCGTGAGGAGCGAACGTTTTACCCACAAGGCTACCTCATGTCCCTGTACATAATGATATAAGCATATACTGTCCTAAAATGCCTTGTTCATTAAGCTATGCTGATTCTGTTACAACTGCTTATAATTCGCATGTAGTTTTGCATGTATATCAAAATATATTTTCTATTTATGTATCCATTGAACTGGAGATCAGAAAGTCTTATTTACAGAGGTGAGGTGAGGTGAAATTGGGTTTAACGTCGCGTCCAAGATTATTGCACTTATATATAGCGACGTGCATGCACGTGTGTGTGTGGCTGCTTGTACTAGTCCGGACTGATGCCGATTTATAGTGCTAGCCAACTGAGATACCATGCCGCAGTTTTAACATGAATACCCCACTCAGACACAGTATACTGACTCTGAGCCGACCAGTCCTTGTTTTAGCCCCTTAATGCCTAGCGCCAGACAGGGTAACAACAAGTACCACCTTTTAACGTCTTTTGGTATGACGCTTTCCGGGCGGACGCTCTACCACTAGACCACGGAGTCGGTCCTTATTTACAGAGAAGCAAGACCCAGATAATAGTGAAATTATCAGAATCATAATATCATTACCATCGGATCTTCTGCTCGCTACCGCGACACAAAGATCTGAGATCAGAACGACCTTTCTTCCGACCAATCAGGACTTTGCTTACGAGAACGAGATGTGTTTGTTAATTCCAAAAGACAGTACGACTGATTCCGAATACTAACATAGTCTATTTTTCGATTCAATGCGATAAACATTTGACAGACTCTCCATAGCCCATGGCTAGTACTGCCATACAGTCTGGGCCATCTATTGTGCATTTGTTTCTTTTGTTCAGTTTTCAACAGACAACATTTGTCCAAATATATTTCAACAGTAATCGGAAATGGAAGACGCCATTTGAAACTAGTTTCGTGTAGCTCGAGAAAGCCGCTTTCTGAATGGCTAATGTCGACTTCCTGTTAGTCATGTCATTAGTCGGTTAGAGTTCTCAAAAGGTCGTTCTGACGTGACCTGTAATGGGATGTCCTCAGATCTTTGATGTAGCGGTAGCGAACAATCAATATCTGGGGTGCGTTGCCAAACGCCAATCGCTTGTAAGCGATGTACAGCGATTCACTTTACAACAGGGCGCTAACCTTCCACCGCTTGCAATCGCACAAAGCGCTGGCTGACCAAACCGAAAAGGCGGCTGACGGAAATTTAAGCTTGACAGCGGAACAAGAAATTCTTGACTGGATCAACTGGGAAATGGACACAGGCAGCTGACACCCCAGCGTCCCCAATCTGCTCCACACCTTCAAAGTATTCACCAATAGTCATAAGTTCATCGGCTCGTCATCGAGCCTCTTCTATTACGTTCTTCATTAGGGCAAGGCAGCCAAGCGGTAGTTGCGCCGGAATGGAAGAATGCGCAAGCGCTTCGACTCCAGAATCAATCTCATTAAAATGAAATCTCGCTATCGCTAAACAAAGATCTGAGGACATCCCATTAGAGGTCACGTCAGAACGACCTTTTATCCGACCAATCAGAGCGTCGCTTACCAGATCATGAAAGTGACAGTCGGAATGTGATTTCTAATCATGCATCCTCGAAAACTTTAACACGGGGTATTCCGAACTATAGTTACGGGTTTAACGACTGAATCCATACAATCTGGACCATCTTTTAGCGATTCCAAAATATTCGTTTGTTCAGGTTTCTAATTTTTAATCGAGAATTTGTCAAAATATGTTTCGAAGCGTAGCCGCCAATTTGAAATTAGTGCCGTAAAGCACGAGAAAGCTGCCTTCTGAAAACTGAGGTCGCTCTGACGTGACCCGTAAGGGGATGTCCTCAGATCTTTGTTTAGCGATAGCGAGAACTTAGATCTGCTTTTAATGAGATTGCTCCAGAATGAGCGATTACTTTGCTTTATACAGTTACTTTAAGCGATTGGTGGCTTGCACCGCGCCCCTTTTTTTAATAAGATTGACTTTAGTTCAGTGTCATAGTCATCCTTCTTACCCCAGTGACTTTGATCTCAACCTTCATCTTGTGGACTTGCTTTGCTTCATCAAGGTCCATAGTTTTACGTGTGTTCATTCTCAGCGTCGCGGACTTCTTCACTATCTTATAGTAGGAGAAGGACATGATCGCAATGTGGACGAGGTAGCAGAAGACCACGAGGCAGTAGACGTAGGCGACGTCCCAATCATTGGCACTGGTCCAGTCGATGCTGCACGACGTCCCGAACGGCTCGATGGTGTAGCGGCTCCACCCGAACAGTGGCGGCGCCGTCCATAGCACAGTGTACAGCCACGTGAGAAACAACACGAACTGGGTCATACTCACCGTCAACTTGTAGTCTAGGGGATAGAATTAGAGGCAATAATACCACCTGACTGACCTTGATAACACTGTATACGCTACAACAGTAAAACAAGAACTCAAAGGTCACGCCTACTCAGACAATTCTGCCAAAAGTTGTTGCACTTGTTGTCTCGCCAGTTCGTGGCTGGATAATACCATTTCAAACCCATATCCATCAGTTACCAATACCCCAAGGTGAAAGAATATACACACATCTTAATATTTCAAAAGAAGATGAAATTCATTAAATTTATTATTCTTTTGTCCGGCTCCTGATTTTATAAGAAACGAGATCTACCAGGTCAAGGAACCACTATGTCATGTCTAATGATGTCATGGAGTCACCGAGCCACTGTGTCATTGCTCATGGAGTCACCAAACCATTGTGTCATGGTGTCATGGAGCAACCAAACCATTGTCTCATGGTGTCATGGAGTCTCAGAACCATTGTCTCGTGGTGTCATGGAGCCACCAAACCATTATCTCATGGTGTCATGGAGCCACCAAACCATTGTCTCATGGAGCCACCAAACCATTGTCTCATGGTGTCATGGAACCACCAAACCATTGTCTCATGGTGTCATGGAGCCACCAAACCATTGTCTCATGGTGTCATGTAGTCACAGAATCAATGTCTCATGGTGTCATGGAGTCACAGAGCCACCAAACCATTGTCTCATGGTGTCATGGAGCCACCAAACCATTGTCTCATGGTGTCATGGAGCCACCAAACCATTGTCTCATGGTGTCATGGAGCCACCAAACCATTGTCTCATGGTGTCATGGAGCCACCAAACCATTGTCTCATGGTGTCATGGAGCCACCAAACCATTGTCTCATGGTGTCATGGAGCCACCAAACCATTGTCTCATGGTGTCATGGAGCCACCAAACCATTTTCTCATGGTGTCATGGAGCCACCAAACCATTGTCTCATGGTGTCATGTAGTCACAGAATCATTGTCTCATGGTATCATGTAGTCACAGAATCATTGTCTCATGGTGTCATGGAGTCTCAGAACCATTGTATGGTGGTGTCATGGAGTCACAGAACCATTGTCTTATGGTGTCATGGAGTCACAGAACCATTGTCCCATGGTGTCATGGAGCCACCAAACCATTGTCTCATGGTGTCATGGAGCCACCAAACCATTGTCTCATGGTATCATGTAGTCACAGAATCATTGTCTCATGGTATCATGTAGTCACAGAATCATTGTCTCATGGTGTCATGGAGTCTCAGAACCATTGTATGGTGGTGTCATGGAGCCACCAAACCATTGTCTCATGGTGTCATGGAGCCACCAAACCATTGTCTCATGGTGTCATGGAGCTACCAAACCATTGTCTCATGGTGTCATGGAGTCACAGAACCATTGTCCCATGGTGTCATGGAGCCACCAAACCATTGTCTCATGGTATCATGTAGTCACAGAATCATTGTCTCATGGTATCATGTAGTCACAGAATCATTGTCTCATGGTGTCATGGAGTCTCAGAACCATTGTATGGTGGTGTCATGGAGTCACAGAACCATTGTCTTATGGTGTCATGGAGTCACAGAACCATTGTCCCATGGTGTCATGGAGCCACCAAACCATTGTCTCATGGTGTCATGTAGTCACAGAATCATTGTCTCATGGTATCATGTAGTCACAGAATCATTGTCTCATGGTGTCATGGAGTCTCAGAACCATTGTATGGTGGTGTAATGGAGTCACAGAACCATTGTCTCATGGTGTCATGGAGCCACCAAACCATTGTCTCATGGTGTCATGGAGCCACCAAACCATTGTCTCATGGTGTCATGGAGCCACCAAACCATTGTCTCATGGTGTCATGGAGCCACCAAACCATTGTCTCATGGTGTCATGGAGCCACCAAACCATTGTCTCATGGTGTCATGTAGTCACAGAATCATTGTCTCATGGTATCATGTAGTCACAGAATCATTGTCTCATGGTGTCATGGAGTCTCAGAACGATTGTATGGTGGTGTCATGGAGTCACAGAACCATTGTCTTATGGTGTCATGGAGTCACAGAACCATTGTCCCATGGTGTCATGGAGCCACCAAACTATTGTCTCATGGTGTCATGTAGTCACAGAATCATTGTCTCATGGTGTCATGTAGTCACAGAATCATTGTCTACACGTGACATGGAGTAATGCAACCAATGTCTACACGTGACATTGAGTAATGGAACCAATGTCTACACGGGGCATGGAGTAATGCAACCGATGTCTACACGTGACATGGAGTAATGCAACCAATGTCTACACGTGACATTGAGTAATGGAACCAATGTCTACACGGGGCATGGAGTAATGCAACCAATGTCTAGACGTGACATGGAGTAATGTAACCAATGTCTACACGTGACATTGAGTAATGGAACCAATGTCTACACGGGGCATGGAGTAATGCAACCAATGTCTACACGTGACATGGAGTAATGCAACCAATGTCTACACGTGACATTGAGTAATGGAACCAATGTCTACACGGGGCATGGAGTAATGCAACCAATGTCTAGACGTGACAGGGAGTAATGCAACCAATGTCTACACGTGACATTGAGTAATGGAACCAATGTCTACACGGGGCATGGAGTAATGGAACCAATGTCTACACGTGACATGGAGTAAAAAAACTAAATTAAATGTCTACACGAGTCATCGAGTAATGGAACCAATGTCTAAACGTGACATAGAGTAATAGAACCAATGTCTACAATGAACATGGAGTAATAGAACCTATGTCTACACGGGGCGTGGAGTAATGGAACCAATGTCTACACGTGACATGGAGTAATAGAACCAGGGTTTACACGGGGCATGGAGTAATGGAACCAATGTCTACACAGGACATGGAGTAATGGAACCAATGTCTACACGGGGCATGGAGTAATGGAACCAATGTCTACACAGGACATGGAGTAATGGAACCAATGTCTACACAGGACATGGAGTAATGGAACCAATGTCTACACGGGGATGGAGTAATGGAACCAATGTCTACACAGGACATGGAGTAATGGAACCAATGTCTACACAGGACATGGAGTAATGGAACCAATGTCTACACGTGACATGGAGTAATGGAACCAATGTCTACACAGGGCATGGAGTAATGGAACCAATGTCTACACAGGGCATGGAGTAATGGAACCAATGTCTACACAGGGATGGAGTAATGGAACCAATGTCTACACAGGACATGGAGTAATGGAACCAATGTCTACACGGGGCATGGAGTAATGGAACCAATGTCTACACAGGACATGGAGTAATGCAACCAATGTCTACACGGGGATGGAGTAATGGAACCAATGTCTACACAGGACATGGAGTAATGGAACCAATGTCTACACAGGACATGGAGTAATGCAACCAATGTCTACACGGGGCATGGAGTAATGGAACCAATGTCTACACGGGGCATGGAGTAATGCAACCAATGTCTACACAGGACATGGAGTAATGGAACCAATGTCTACACAGGGATGGAGTAATGGAACCAATGTCTACACAGGACATGGAGTAATGGAACCAATGTCTACACGGGGCATGGAGTAATGGAACCAATGTCTACACAGGACATGGAGTAATGCAACCAATGTCTACACGGGGATGGAGTAATGGAACCAATGTCTACACAGGACATGGAGTAATGGAACCAATGTCTACACAGGACATGGAGTAATGCAACCAATGTCTACACGGGGCATGGAGTAATGGAACCAATGTCTACACGGGGCATGGAGTAATGCAACCAATGTCTACACAGGACATGGAGTAATGGAACCAATGTCTACACAGGGATGGAGTAATGGAACCAATGTCTACACAGGACATGGAGTAATGCAACCAATGTCTACACAGGGATGGAGTAATGGAACCAATGTCTACACGGGGATGGAGTAATGGAACCAATGTCTACACAGGGATGGAGTAATGGAACCAATGTCTACACAGGACATGGAGTAATGGAACCAATGTCTACACAGGGATGGAGTAATGGAACCAATGTCTACACGGGGCATGGAGTAATGGAACCAATGTCTACACAGGACATGGAGTAATGGAACCAATGTCTACACAGGACATGGAGTAATGGAACCAATGTCTACACAGGACATGGAGTAATGGAACCAATGTCTACACAGGACATGGAGTAATGGAACCAATGTCTACACAGGACATGGAGTAATGGAACCAATGTCTACACAGGACATGGAGTAATGGAACCAATGTCTACACAGGACATGGAGTAATGGAACCAATGTCTACACAGGACATGGAGTAATGGAACCAATGTCTACACAGGGATGGAGTAATGGAACCAATGTCTACACGTGACATGGAGTAATGGAACCAATGTCTACACAGGACATGGAGTAATGGAACCAATGTCTACACAGGACATGGAGTAATGGAACCAATGTCTACACAGGACATGGAGTAATGGAACCAATGTCTACACAGGACATGGAGTAATGGAACCAATGTCTACACAGGACATGGAGTAATGGAACCAATGTCTACACAGGACATGGAGTAATGGAACCAATGTCTACACAGGACATGGAGTAATGCAACCAATGTCTACACAGGACATGGAGTAATGCAACCAATGTCTACACGTGACATGGAGTAATGGAACCAATGTCTACACAGGACATGGAGTAATGCAACCAATGTCTACACGGGGCATGGAGTAATGGAACCAATGTCTACACAGGACATGGAGTAATGGAACCAATGTCTACACAGGACATGGAGTAATGGAACCAATGTCTACACAGGACATGGAGTAATGGAACCAATGTCTACACAGGGCATGGAGTAATGGAACCAATGTCTACACGGGGCATGGAGTAATGCAACCAATGTCTACACGGGGGATGGAGTAATGGAACCAATGTCTACACAGGACATGGAGTAATGCAACCAATGTCTACACGGGGCATGGAGTAATGGAACCAATGTCTACACGGGGCATGGAGTAATGGAACCAATGTCTACACAGGGATGGAGTAATGGAACCAATGTCTACACGGGGCATGGAGTAATGGAACCAATGTCTACACGGGGCATGGAGTAATGGAACCAATGTCTACACAGGGATGGAGTAATGGAACCAATGTCTACACGGGGCATGGAGTAATGGAACCAATGTCTACACAGGACATGGAGTAATGCAACCAATGTCTACACGGGGCATGGAGTAATGGAACCAATGTCTACACAGGACATGGAGTAATGCAACCAATGTCTACACGGGGCATGGAGTAATGGAACCAATGTCTACACAGGACATGGAGTAATGGAACCAATGTCTACACGGGGGATGGAGTAATAGAACCAATGTCTACACGTGACATGGAGTAATGGAACCAATGTCTACACAGGACATGGAGTAATGCAACCAATGTCTACACGGGGCATGGAGTAATAGAACCAGGGTTTACACGGGGCATGGAGTAATGGAACCAATGTCTACACAGGACATGGTGTAATGGAACCAATGTCTACACGTGACATGGAGTAATGGAACCAATGTCTACACGTGACATGGAGTAATAGAACCAGGGTTTACACGGGGCATGGAGTAATGGAACCAATGTCTACACAGGACATGGAGTAATGGAACCAATGTCTACACAGGACATGGAGTAATGGAACCAGGGTTTACACGGGGCATGGAGTAATGGAACCAATGTCTCCACGCTACCTGGATAATTGGAACCAGAGTCTACACAGGACATTCATGGAACCAATGTGAAATGGATACTAGGTAAATAAATGACATGCATCATACTTACTGAGATGAGGCTTGCAGACAGACACGTAACGGTAAATGCTGATGACAGCAAGGGTGTTCATGGATGACTGGGCAAAGGTGAAGGTGAGGAATCCTTGCATCTTGCAGTACACCCAGCCAAACATATACTTGTTGGCAAAGCCGGATATGGTGGTGTACGGGTAGCCGAAAGCCGTGATACACAGGTCTGAGAACGCCATGTTGACCAGCAGCATGTTGTGGGGCCGGGATCGTAGCTTCTTGCTCCGTAAAATAACATAACAGACGAGGCCGTTCCCAAACGTGGCGATGATACCTGCAATAAGTATGCCACATAGGTTCTAGAGATTTAGATAGGTGTATATTGTCATTTCAATATTGACAAAGTTTGATATAGTTCTTGGAGTCAGGTGAAATACAGTGCGTTTATAACGTGTGTGTGTGTGTGTGTGTGTGTGCGTGCGTGCCTGCGTGTGTGTATGTGTGTGTGTGTGTGTGTTGAAGAAACTTCATTAGTGACAGCTGAATATGGCAAGACAAGCTCTTGTTTTTCTTAGAAATCGGAGAATCGGAGCCGGGTTATTGGGGCTATGAATGAGTGAGTGAGTGAGTAAGTGAGTGAGTTTGGTTTTACGCCGCTTTTAGCAATATTCCAGCAATATCACGGCGGGGGACACCAGAAATGGGCTTCACACATTGTACCCATGTCGGGATTCGAACCCGGGTCATCGGCGTGACAAGCGAACGCTTTAACCACTAGGCTACCCGACCGCCCCCATTGGGGCTATAAGCCAAAGCTTTAACCACAAGTCTACTTCATTTCCCCACTGCATCAACCGAACCAGTCGTTAGTATAAATGTCATTCAGTAATGTCATTTTGTCATGAACACTTCAAGAGTGAGGAACACATACTATCTTATTTCTATCAATGTCGATAACGGCGGCACATCATTTTGTTTTCTTCCGTGATGGCCTTTGAGAAGAAAAAAACTGCAAAAAGAAACTCACAGTCTAAAAAGAACAGTAACTTCAACTTGTGCTGCATGTTTTTGTCAATCACTTCAAGTACTTTTCATTCTAAACCTATAGCGTCTCCATGGTCCAGTGGATAGAGCGTCTGCCCAGACAGCGTAAGGTCAGTGGTTCGATCCTCAATCACGTCACACCACGAGGCGTTGAAAGCTGGTATTTATTGTTACTCTGTCTGGCACTTGGCATTTGGGATATAACACGAACCAGTCTCCCGGAGTCAGCATACTGTGTCAAAGTCAAAGTCAAAGTCAAAGATGTTTATTGTATCAAAGGCCATCGGCCCATATACAAGTTCAGATAAATACAGTGGGTGAGAATTTACAGATTGGGAGATACAACAAAAATTATATAAATATAACATTCATTTAACAATCGGTGATAATCATGAGGACTTTCTAGGGTGAGGTAATTAAAATTATGAATTTCCACTCAACATGTTATTTCGTAGTTCCATCCCATGTTTTACAAATAAAGACAGTTTAAACATTACATCGGCATCATTCGATGACAAAATAGAAACAAAAGCTATTCTACTTGTCTTAGATAAGAAACATTCTGGTATATATTTAGTACGTAATTCTGCATAATAAGGACATTCAAAGGTAAAATGTATTTCGTCTTCTATTGCAGAGTTACAGAATGGACAAATTCTTTGTATTCTTTCAAGTGATATATTCCGTCCAGCATACTGTGTCTTAATGGGGGTGTTCATGTTTAAACTGGGGCATGGTATCACAGTAATCAATGGGCTAGCACTCCAAAACTGGCAATAGTCCGTCCAGCTGCACACACACACACACACACACACACACACACACACACACACACACACACACACACACACACACACACACACCTTCGTAAAGATGATGTAAAAAGCCCCGATGCGCAGCCCCGGGTTTATTTTCTCTGCAGGGTTTTATTGTACGATAAACAACGGCCACGAGTCGTTTATTTCTTATATGAGATATTAACATAATGTACAGTCTCTTTAAGGATGTTGATAAAATTTACCTTTAAAAATATTTACCCTTTGTTAAGAATGTGCACACTCAAAAGAATCCAAAGTCCATTTTATGAACAGGTGGGTTTAATATTGATATTTCCCGCATATTCTCACAATCAGATTATCTGTATCTTTTCTCCCAATACCAATTGGCATAATTATCTCTAATTTGGATGAGATCGATCGAGATTTATCGCGTAGCTACCTTACAAATAATAACGTCAGATAGCCACTCGATAAGAACAATGAAGAACGAAGCGAAGTTTATATCACGATAAGACATTCATCAAACTATCATGACATCATTTCTGGAGGTTCGAACATGCGCTCGCAACATCGTAAATTTGACGACGTTATTTTTTGAGAGGGAGGTGTCAAGTGAGTTGTTCCCAGTAGATGTAGCCGGGCAGCGTAGATGGCCGAAGGATCGCATCCTATAGTGAGAGAGATGTGAGAATGTGCGAGAAAGTATCCCCACCCATCCCCCCCCACCCCCCCACCCCCACCCCCAGTTTATAAAATGGATTTGTTTCCGAGGTTGGATTCTATTCAAGGAGTTTTGATTTTATATATATATATTTATTTAAATAGGGGTAAATATTTTCAAAGCTTGTACGTGTTAGTAACACCCTTAAAGCGTCTGTACACAATATTGATATCTCATTTAAGAAATAAGCATTATTGTTTCTCGGACATCGGCACGTCATTATATTCAGTGTATTCCCAGCCAATGGAATCCATGATATAAACTGACATTGTATTACAGGGCCGATTTGAATGCGTTTCCAGTTTGTTTCTGAAATATTTAAATATCATTCCTCCTCAATAAACAAAAGTCACTTTTTGGAAAAATGCGCCCAAGAAACATATAGTTGTTGACCCCTAATCTTCAATCTATTTGTCTTGTAACTTACCACTGACGAATATGCTGGAAGAAATAGCTTTGTTGCAAACATTTCCAAACTTTCAAATCTTGGAAATAAGTGATGAAAATACCCTCTTTTAAAACCTCGGAAAGATGATATTCCCAAGGCCATGTGCGGAAAGTGATCGATTTGTAATGGATAAATCATGGATAGCTTGTTAATTTCTTTGTTGTTTAACGCCGCACTCAGCAATATTCCAGCTATATGACGGCGGTCTGAAAATAATCGAGTCTGAACAAAACAATCCAGTGATTGACATCATGAGCATCCATCCACGAAATTGGGATACGATGACATGCATCAACCAACTCAGCGAGCCTGACCACCCGACCCCGTTAGTCGCCTCTTACGACAAGCATAGTCGCCTTTTACTGCAAGAATAGGTTCCTGAAGATCATTTTAAACCGGAATCTTCACGGGTCTCATTGATAGCGGTGAGGTCTTTCTTGGAAACATAAAGTAAACTTGTTACGCGTTTAGATGGCGGGATGGTCGGTCTTTCTACTCACGGATACATGGGAATGATAAAGCTGTACATGTTCTTTCTAAATGTTTTGACAAATGTTACCAAATGATAACTGAAGGTAGCATAAAACAGCAGTGGGAACATGTTTATACATTATGTTAATTACTCAAGAATAAACAATGCAACAAGAATAACCGAGAAAGATGTACCAGATCCTAGATGGGATAACCAACATCAAAGAAAAGATGACTATCATGATATTTAAGACGTCAAAGCCTGATAATAACCAGTCTCGATTATCCACCGATACAGATTCCACAAGGCGGAAAGGACAAACTTACAGCGAACTATATGATTCTCACACTGAAATTCAGTGATGACACCAGGTGTTCGACAAAAGGGTAAACATGTCCTTCCCTACCGGTACATCCGTCACTCCAACAATTCACATGAAATGTTCATTTGTTATCTGCGATTCGACAGCGGTAATGCGTGCGTCAAAGAGGTGTTACAGAACAACTCAATAGGATTTGATCGCTGTACAATTGATTGTCATTCTTTACTCACCTATGGTGGCAAGGTACACAGACGTTGCCAAATACCCGATAGGCCCCAGTGACCTTAGTTTCCCTGATGCAAACAGCTGTTCCCAAGGGTCCAACACTGTCACGTTCCCCATTCCCAGACTCTACTGCAACATGGACGGCAATGTCCTATACCGTGACGCCGGTCCTTCAAATGTAAGCTTCATTGTCACGCGAACCATTTATAGATTGACGGCGACCTCGCCACTACAGTCTTCTCGCGCTTCATCAATGTCGACATGATGTTAAGCAGAAGTAAGAACACACGCTCATTAGAGGGATGTGATTGGTCGTCTCTTGTGTCATGGCTCAACAGAGTCACAGTAGCAAGATCCATCCACACCGATTCGCTGTAAATGAAAGCCTCAAAATCCCTTCCATAAGGGATCATCTAAAAGCATCATCATCTAAAAGCAGAGTCCATTGTACGATTCCGACTATATCATAAGCATGTGTTTATGAATCATTATCAGTTATCAGTTAGTGATTATACCAGGCGTTCGTGGATAGGTTCCACTGGTGGAGGCAAGTCAAATATTCATATGTAAAAACACTGGAGCGTATGGTATAAATTAAAATAGGGAATTGCATCAGACATAATTTTTGTCAGTGATGCATTTGGAAATGTCCTCAACATGTATACCAGAAAAAAACGTTTTGACAACTTACTATAGTCTTGAATGTCATGACACTGATCAGCAACATCGTATGAAGAATCAGGGACGGTCGGGTAGCCTAGTGGTTTAAGCGTTCGTTCGTCACGCTAAAGACCCGGGTTCGATTCCCGACATGGGTACAATGCGTAAAGCCCATTTCTGGTGTCCCCCGCCGTGATGTTGCTGGAATATTGCTAAAAGCGGCGTAAAACCATACTCACTCACTCACTCACGTATGAAGAATCGTTTGACTCTCTTTGAAACCTTCATAGAAAGGGCATGCTCGATGGTACACCAAAGGGTGTGAAATGTAGACACCAAAGGCAGGAGCTGCTATTGCTCGACATTTAGGGAAAGTTGACTATTGGAAAGTTGTGGTCATCCCTTTAACATACATTATTGTGGATGGGTTTAATGATGTAAACAAGATGATGGGTAAAGGTCCTCTCAGATTGTTTCATGCGTCGTTCATGAAGGCCCTTTCCTTGTCTGTATATCATTTCTACGTTTAAATGCATTCAAATATTAAAGGCCACTCTTCGTCACCGATAGGACATCGACTACCACCAGGATTACCTACTCTATGTATTCTCGTCGAGTCTGCAACTATTTTTTGTTGTAGTTATAGTGTCTTTCTTGGCAGTGTGTATGTATATCGAATTATGTTAAAGGAAAGAATGGTGAAGGTGACATGTGTAAGAATGAAAAAGTATAAACGCTGAAATTGAAACTATGACAGAAATACGTACGTTTGTTGTCCTTGCAATCAGGGTGACATAAACAGGGCGTGTGTCTGGCTCTTGTCACGTACAGACAGGTGAGGTGGGGTTAAATGGGGTTAAATGTCGCGTCAAACAGCGTTGATGCCGCTTTTATAGTGCCAGCCCACTGAGATGCCATGCCACAGTTTAACATGATTACCCCACTCAGACACAGTATACTGACTTGTTTTAGCCCTTTAATGCCGAGCGTCGGACAGGGGAACCGTACATATAGACTGTGACGGTGTGACATATCTGTTGTTGATTCATTTTAGAACATGCGGACTGTATTATGTTATAAGAGTTGCCATAACGACCAATTGAGAGACGTTGTTACGAGCAAGTGTCTCAAGGTAGCTACGAGGAACACCTGTCACTAGAGACGCTGTAAGGAGCAAGTGTCTCAGGGTAGCTATGAGGAACATCTGTCACTAGAGACGCTGTAAGGAGCAAGTGCCGCAGGGTTGCTATGAGGAACTTCTGTCACTAGAGACGCTGTAAGGAGCTAGTGTCTCATGGTAGCTACGAGGAACATCTGTTACTTGAGACGCTGTGAGGAGCAAGTGTCTCAGGGTAGCTACGAGGAAAAAACATCTGTCACTAGAGACGCTGTAAAGAGCAAGTGTCTCAGGGTAGCTATGAGGAACAACTGTCACTAGAGACGCCATAAGGAGCAGGTGTCTCAGGGCAGCTATGAGGAACATCTGTCACTAGAGACGCCATAAGGAGCAGGTGTCTCAGGGTAGCTATGAGGAACAACTGTCACTAGAGACGCCATAGGAGCAAGTGTCTTTGGGTAGATAAGAGGAGTCATTCTCATTAGAAAACCCACTTGAACGTGTCACTGCAGCAAGTATTTGAACCCACAATATGTACATTTTGTTTAGTTTAACATATAATAAGTTTTAAAACACTTTGAATCTTGGAACTACATAACTGCAAAAAAGGTTAATCTGAGGAGCGAAATGTTCTTTGGACAATCCAATACTGAAATCGAGTACATGTCGACATATTCGTAGCTCGAGAAACTGTACCAACATGACAAGTTGGAGTTGACGGTGCCCCACTTTATAATAAAGATGAACATTACAGGCCTCAGGTGAGTATGCATGGCTACCCTATGAGGATTACAACACGACATTCAGATCATCAGAACAGACAGTTTTCCAGCGGCTACATGTGTTCATTTGGGCAGAAACTGTCCGTTTCCATGGTAATGTGTAAATATTTGTACATGTCTAGGTACAATGTGTATTATCATGATGTGAATTGTAAAACGTTTAATGACATATTGTCTGTTATCTAAATAAACGCGAGAAAGCTCTTTCCATAGTCATGAACATTCTCTAATAGAAATAGATCTAGAGTTAATTGTACGATTCCGACTACATCATGAGCATGTGTTTATGAATCACTATCAAATATTGATGATGGTGTTCGCGAAGGTGAGCGTATCCTGCCCTACCGGTGGCCCCCGTTACATACACATGCAAAGGCAAGTCAAGTGTACACCGACCCGTGAAGATGCGGGGGTAGAATAGGTCTTCAGCAACCCATTCTTGTATTAAAAGGCGACAACACTTGTAAGAGGCGACTAACGGGATCCGTTGGTCAGGCTCGCTGACTTAGTTGATGTATGTCATCGTATCCCAAATTCGTAGATGGATGCTCATGATGTCAATCACTGGATTGTCTGGTTAAGACTCGACTAGGTTCAGACCGCCGTCATATAGCTGGAATATTGCTTATTGTGGCGTTAAACAACAAACAAACAAACAAACAATTATTTACCTGCACAAACACGGGAACAAATAGTACAAGTCAAAATAGGTAATTGCATCGGACATCATTGATGCTGATGCGTCATATTTGGGAATTATGGTGGCCCTATATGTCGTTACTCTGATAAATAAACACGTAACGTCTACGGCCCCTGAAACAGCCTTAGACTCATGTCGTTCACTCTTAAATGCATAAGCTTGGTATTTCATACCTATTGATTTGCATAACAAACAATAACATAATATCGCTATCCAAGGAAAACATTCCTTTGTTTTAAGCGGAATATATACACCTGTCAATAACATAAGAGTCCTATCAGATATTCACAATAGATGACTTCCCTTACAGAGGAGTGAGTGAGTGAGTGAGTTTGGTTAAACACAGCTTTTAACAGTATTCCAGTTATATCGCGGTGTGTCAGCTTAATGTGGGAGGATAGCCCGAAGTGATGCAGGTCTCAGACGTTTACCACTTCGATAAAACCCACGAGCACGGGTATGGTGCTGACCAACATAAACGGGGCGAACCGGGATTCGAACCCACAATCATAGGTTTCTGGCGTGTCCAAGGAACGCACAACGAATCGTGGCGCCATAGACGACTGGGCCACCCGTGCGCCCCCCCCCACCCCCCCCACCCCCCCACCCCCCCGACAGAGGAATGCGAGTACCATATTCACCCAGTCCTGTGCGTGCATGGCGTCGTGGAAAAAACCACAAACGTGAATTTTATTCTTTATTGACAAACTAAGGTATAATAACGTATGATTGTAAAACATATTTGCAACAGAATGCAGTGCCAACAGAAAGCACATTGTTAATATAACACAGAATTCTGTCTCGAGTGAGTAAAACAAAATCTTTTACTTCTAATCTCATTAAAATCAGATCCGTTACTTCTTTACATTTTGTCTCTGCCTGAAGATCCGAGGACACCTCCTTAGAAGATGGCGTCAGATGAAACCTTAGCAACATTTGATCACCCAATCTGAATGAAGGATGAGTGGGATCTCGTGCCATTCAAATGGTGCTTTCATACCGAGAATTTAGAAGCTTCGATGTTGATTGGCTGATTGAAAAGTTTACTTGACCTGACCTGACCTCCTTTGGAGCTGTCCTCAGATCACGCAGAAGCATCGGATTTAATGAGATTACGTTATTTCTGACCTCTTGGGCCCCACTACCCTGAACCTTGATAATCCACGACCTTGACTATACAGAAACTGCCTTCGTCGGACCTTGGTAATCCATGACTTCATTATTCCGATTTTTGGTACTTGGTATCAAGGACCTCAAGACTCCGGACCTTGGTTAAACTATACCTCGAGGTCCTGCAGCTAACATGAGAATTCCCATGCATCATTAACTTTTCTCACGTCGAATGAAAACGTAAATGCTGAAGTGTATCACCCGTGTTTGGTTCGACTAGACCCCCAATCATTTCCCCAATATGTCACTAATGTTTGCGCATATTTCTGAAACATGCACTTTTGTCAAAGGACATCGACATTGCAAGCACCGTTTTCATTTCACTCTTTGTGAAGAATTGGTTGCTTTTGTTTTAGAAAGATTCCCTGTGAAAAATGAAATTAGTCTTTTGCACGTTGCCTCGGAGACACTGCCTCTGAACGTCCGTTATCAGACCCTTGGGCCCGCACGCAAACACGTCGACAGTCTCACTGTAATGAGAATCGTTCATCTAGTAAAACATTTATAGAGGACGTTGGCACAACTAGTTGAAATGTCAGACGTTTCTCAACATAAATTTATAGAAAAAAACAACTTGCATCAATTACTACTGTAAAACGAATGTGGATGTCTGCCACAAACTGATTGCTTGATAACGTCGCTAATTGGAATTCGAATCTCGGACATACACTGCACTTTTCACAGAATATATAGTGACCGCTTCTCGTCACGATATGGCTGAAATAATGCCGATGTGACGTTAAATCTTAACTCACTCACTCACGCAAATCGAGGTGAAATGCGCACATTTCCCGAAACATTTACTTTTTATAATGTTGATAAACAATTATAACCTCCGACCCTCGCCGACAGTATCAAATGTCTGAGTATGAAATATTCAATTACATCCATAAATCTGAGTACACATACAGTTTGTCTCATAATTATCATCGCTGACACATAAAGGGCCTGTTTAGACCCGTTTAGACCCGTTCAGACCTAGTTAGACCTACCGTCTGTGTGACGCGCAGAACTGACTGAAGTGTTGAGGCCAGACAGGTCGTCCTGGTTCTAGACGGGAGGTAACAAACTCCCTCTGCTCAGGGGGAATTGCCTAAAGAAGACAACACTTTCACACAAACACTACTTCGTCATATAAAGGTTATGTTAATACATCGAAACCTCGAAGTTCGGGGTACTATCGAGAATATATCGATTTATCTGGTTCTCGAGACAAACGTACTCACAGAGCGGTATGATGTCAAGGATCAACCATGCACGTCGACTTTCCGACTTCGACTTACGCGGGGTCAAACACTGATTAAGAACCATGATACCATGCTTTGACCTTGAAGGTACATATTCTGCGTCGATGTATCAAGTATTTCGAGGTAACACGGAACTACTGCATACAGTGAGTGAGTGAGTATGGTTTTACGCCGCTTTTAGCAATATTCCAGCAATATCACGGCGGGGGACACCAGAAATGGGCTTCACACATTGTACCCATGTCGGGAGTCGAACCCGGGTCTTTGGCGTGACGAGCGAACGCTTTAACCACTAGGCTACCCGACCGCCCCCTACTGCATACAGGGACGGTGGGGTAGCCTATTGGTTAAAGGTTATTGCCCACATGGGTAAAATGTGTGAAGCCCATTTCGGGTGTGCCCCGCTGTGAGATTGTTGGAATATTGCTAAAAGCGGCGTAAAACCTTACTCACTCACTCACTGTATACCAATATTGCTTTGTTTTTCAAGTAAATGAACATGTTACTGTATCCTCTACTACTGGTACACACAGCGAATATTGTACACAGCGAATATTTCGTATAAAGCTATTCTTCATCTCATGCCCTTGATTTCTTTGAACTGACCTGTATGTGAGACTCTTGCAGATCCGTGCAGTGGAATCGGATGTCCAGAAAATCAGGCATGTTTTGATTCCATAACTTTTAAATGGACAAAAGACAACTGCATTAGCAGATTCAGCATAAGTGCATACATTGGTGCTTATCTCATGATGTAGATCACCTAACGTAGCACATTTGATAAATACATGCACAAACAATGTCATCTCATGGTTGGGATATTTGCCTGTTATATATTTTATGAACACGTGAGATATTTCTATGGATGAAGGGCTTCTTTATTACAATGAATGCGACGTTTCGGTGCAGATACTAAGTTAAACGCTAACACCGTTACAAGCATAGTAAAACAACATCAGTTCAAGGACCTCCTCCATCCTGACAACAATTCTACCCTGAGAAACTTTTACACCAGAGTCAATCAATACCTTGACACACTGACAAAGACGACCGATGCGCAAAATTCGGCAACCTGAAACTGGCCAACAAAACCAGACCACCCCCACCCCCACACACACACGCACACGCACAAGCACGCACACACACACACCCTGCCAGAGATCAATTCCTGATGAAGAGGGTCATCAACCTTAAAGTTATTTTACTTACTTGTCAACGGTGTTAGTCTCTATACGGAAACATTTATTCATTGTAATCGAGAAGTTATATATCATTAAAAATATGTCCCTTGCTCATCATACCGACTTCTAAATGCAACTTTATGCTGACGGATGATGATATACCGACATGCTGCTTGTACTAATACTACTGACTCACTGTGTTCATGTTGATGAACACATACTAAGATGATAAACTCACATGTTGATGAACACATACTAAGATGATAAACTCACATGTTGATGAACACATACTAAGATGATAGACTCACATGTTGATGAACACATACTAAGATGATATACTCACATGTTGATGAACACATACTGAGATGATACTCACATGTTGATGAACACATACTAAGGTGATAGACTCACATGTTGATGAACACATACTAAGATGATAAACTCACATGTTGATGAACACATACTAAGATGATAAACGTACATGTTGATGAACACATACTAAGATGATAGACTCACATGTTGATGAACACACACTAAGATGATATACTCACATGTTGAAGAACACACACTGAGATGATACTCACATGTTGATGAACACATACTAAGGTGATAGACTCACATGTTGATGAACACACATTAAGATGCTAGACTCACATGTTGATGAACACACACTAAGATGATAGACTCACATGTTGATGAACACACACTAAGATGATACTCACATGTTGATGAACACATACTAAGATGTTAGACTCACATGTTGATGAACACATACTAAGATGACACTCACATGTTGATGAACACATACTAGGATGATAGACTCACATGTTGATGAACACACACTAAGATGACACTCACATGTTGATGAACACACACTAAGATGATAGACTCACATGTTGATGAACACATACTAAGATGATAGACTCACATGTTGATGAACACATACTAAGATGATAGACTCACATGTTGATGAACACATACTAAGATGATAGACTCATATGTTGATGAACACACACTAGGATGATAGACTCACATGTTGATGGGTGGATATTATCGTTGCTAAGAACCAGGTGAGCTCAAGTACAGATCGACACACCCATATTAAGTACAGGCGCTTTGGTTTTAACTTCTGTTTGCTGGACCTGAAATATATGTAGACGATTGGGAATGCTGGTGCTTGGCAGGCGGCATATACTTGCTTGAAACAGCCTTTTAAATACCCATAACATTCAGTTAGAGGGTATAACTCGTTTCAAGCAACATTGTAATTGTTCAAATAGCCATGTACTTTACCATGTGTGACAATTTGTCTGTTACTCGTTAATGAAATCACGCCAGAAACCTATGATTGTGGGTTCGAATCCCGGTTCGCCCCGATTATGTTTCTAGGTTTATCAGCACCATACCCGTGCTCAACGTTACAGCAAAGTGGTAAACGTCTGAGACCTGCATCACTTCGAGATTATCTCTCACACCAATCTGACGCCGTTATATTACTGGAATGCTGTTAAAAGCGGTCTCAAACCCAACTCACATACTTTAATGAAATCAAACGGTAACAAGAGCAAACTCTGTGAGCTGGGTTGACGTCACTATGGCTAAAACTTCAAAAATGTCAGGTCAAGTCTGCTGGATTCTAAAACTACGATGGCCGTGGACGTTTACAACAGGTGAAACCCACGTGTAAGGGTGAGGTGCTAAGACACCAAGACTGATGCTAAGACACCAAGACTGATGCTAAGACACCAAGACTGATGCTAAGACACCAAGACTGATGCTAAGACACCAAGACTGATGCTAAGACGCCAAGACTGATGCTAAGACGCCAAGACTGATGCTAAGACACCAAGACTGATGCTAAGACGCCAAGACTGATGCTAAGACACCAAGACTGATGGTAAGACACCAAGACTGATGCTAAGACACCAAGACTGATGCTAAGACACCAAGACTGATGCTAAGACACCAAGACTGATGCTAAGACACCAAGACTGATGCTAAGACACCAAGACTGATGCTAAGACACCAAGACTGATGCTAAGACACCAAGACTGATGCTAAGACACCAAGACTGATGCTAAGACACCAAGACTGATGCTAAGACACCAAGACTGATGCTAAGACACCAAGACTGATGCTAAGACACCAAGACTGATGCTAAGACACCAAGACTGATGCTAAGACACCAAGACTGATGCTAAGACACCAAGACTGATGCTAAGACACCAAGACTGATGCTAAGACACCAAGACTGATGCTAAGACACCAAGACTGATGCTAAGACACCAAGACTGATGCTAAGACACCAAGACTGATGCTAAGACACCAAGACTGATGCTAAGACACCAAGACTGATGCTAAGACACCAAGACTGATGGTCAGGTCGACATGTGATAAGGACTCAACACAGTTAATTATGACGCCAAGGCGACTGCGACATTCAAAGAGTGATTCGAAACTAGTCATCTCAATACTTCCATTGATCTCTCTCTGTCTTTCTCTCTCTCTCACTCTCTCTCTCTCTCACACACACACACACACACACACACGCACGCGCACACACACAGACACACACACACACACACACACACAGGTGGCCTAGTCGTCTAAGGCGCCACTGTGATTCGCTGTGCAGAGTTGCGTCCCTTTGACACGCCAGAAACCTATGATTGTGGGTTCGAATCCCAGTTCGCCCCGATTATGTTTCTAGGTTTGTCAGCACCATACCCCTGCTCGTGGGTTTCACCGAAGTGATGAACATCTGAGACCTGCATCACTTTGGACTTTCCTCCCACATTAAGCTGACACGCCGTGATATAACTGGAATACTGTTCAAAGCAGCGTAAAACCCAACTCACTCACTCATTGATGTGTTCAATTTGACAAGAAAGATCAGTAAGTTCTGCAATATCAGCTATTTACCTGACATGGTTCAATACTGCAATGAAGGGTGTTATTCCTATTCCGCCAGCTATACACACTGCAACTCGACTCTGAAGAACTGTGTCCAGAGGCCCTCCAAACGGCCCATCAACCACAAGCTTCAGCCTATATACAAAACAATGCATGAGCATAATTTTTCGTGTGCTTCAAGACAATCAAAGAGTACATCATATAGCGCCCGATACGACGCCAGCAGGACATCACCGCCAACAGTCAACCGTGAAGATCCCGGTTAAAATTGGTCTTCAGCAAACATGCTTGTCGTAAGAGGCGGATAAGCAGGGATATTGCTGGGTGCAACGTTAAACAACGAATCAACCAACCAACAATCCATCCAACCAACCGACCGACCGACCGACCAACCAACCAGCCAACCAACCACACAGTTGCGGCCTGGGGCTAATGTAATACCCACATCACACCAAACTAGTTCTCAATACGTTCGAGAAAATGTTGTCGAACGAGCTCCAACTGTGTATGAAGGTAGTGGACGTAGTAGCAACTATTGACAGTCTTTTTACGAACTTCATGGACGTGGAGGGTGCTCTAGAACTTTGATTCTGCTCAAAATTTTATCCCGTCCATCCCGTTCTGCAATTCGTCGGATTGACAGTACTTAAAACGAGAAACAGGTATTACGAACTGAACTGCCGTACTTCGAACGGAATTGCCGTACTTTGAACCTACTAGGGACGTGTTACGACGTGGTGCAGTCGGACCTAAATTTCAGTACGTGTGCGCACCGACCGGGTCGACTTCTCTTTGGAGGCATGATGTGTACAGCTCGGAGCCCTGAACTTGAATGAAGACTGGCTACAACGCGCTCGGTATCCATAGGAGTCGGGCAAGGACGGGCCAGGACGCGAATACACACGCACTTGGGACGAGATAAGGACGTACTGCGAACGAGTTGGTCGGGTTAAGAATTAGTTAGAACTGGCTTGGGCGTATTGTGAACGAGGTAGAACTGGTTAAGAACGGGTTCAGGACGGCTACGGACGTGCTGGAACTGCTTCGAAACGTTGTCGGGATGAGGTGAACGGGCACTTTTACACGATCTGAACTGGATACAAACGGACTGCAGACTGGCTAGGAACGAGATAGACGTATTGGGGACTGCTTATGAACCAACTAGCATCGTATTTTACGCCAAACTACGCGTTCTACCGTGATCACAGCCCGTTCTAGTATTTTGTTTAGAACGGGGTAGAACGGGATGAAACTACTTTGGTGTGATAGTAGCATAAGTTCATCTGCATTACTCGTTACGGCTTCACTCAGCTCTGGGACTGTTGCTCTTAAGGCAGACCAAATAGTACCAGCAGATGTTGTTTGCACTTATCACTGTCTACACTAAAATAACATAGACATGAAAGGGACAGCGGCAAAAGTTGACACATGTTTGGCTCTGGGGTGTAGTCAATATGTCCCTGGGTGTCATTGTACAAAACAACCTTAGCAACACGACTGTCGTAAGTCTATGTTAAGGTATGGGAGTTACACTTGCGTATGATCGCTTTGTACAACGGCACCCACGTCGGGTTATAGATATCATCCAATGAAGAGCCACAGTTACGGCCTTGGGATGTCGTAATCAGTAATGCAGATGCCAGATTACGTCACCCCACGACCAGCCAGGCTGATAGAGAGGCCCTAACAAGCTGGGTATTGACCTATAGGTTGTAGCAGGATCACTCGGGGTCCGTGGCGTTTTATGTGTCCCGACGCTTAAAGCCCCATGTATTTCGAGAGATCCTACTGCAACGAATTTATCCTACCGACATTTTATGATATGACATTGTGAAGGAGATAGGACAAATTCCAAACAGATAGAAAACAGCTGTTCGATTGAGCTGAGATTTTTTGTGTGCTAAGACATGTGACTTTCATTGACTCGGAAAAGCGTGCGGCTTTTTGTTTCGAAGGGGGTATGTAAGGGATTTATTCTGCCTCTTAGAAATCCACGTGCAGTCTTGCTCGTGGCGGGGTATAAGAGATTTTTTCTCCCGCTGAGACATTTGTTTCATTCCAAGGCGGAATACATAGTATTTTATCATGATCACGTGGAAAAATAAAATCTCATAATTTTGACATGGAAGTATGATAAAGTATTTTATCAAGATCACGTGGACAAATCAGATCTGACTATTAGGTATGATAATGGACATCGTCTTACCGAGGTGTTTCATCAAGTGACTCAACAGATTCTTCCCGCTCCTCGTGTAGCGACTCCTGTACATGTGCCCTGAGTCGCTCTGAAATAAACAGTTGATATGATCTTCGGGACCAACAATTGTAAAATAAATTTTCAAAAAGTCTATTTTTGTTAATACAGGTTATGATGTGCCGGTTGAAAGCAGAACACCGATGTTTATTGGTTGTTTAGAGATTGTGGGATTGCCCGACCTTAGCTTGTCACGCCGATGCACTGATCCCAACAAGAGGCACGATGGGATCAGGCCAAGCAGTGGCAAACCGCTCTGCAGAGTTGCCCCCCTTAGGCGTGTTAGAATCCGAAGAACGTTAATTCGAATCACAGATTCGCTCTGTTTATGATTCAAAGTGAGTCAGTGGATTTCACTAAAGTGGTTAAAGCCTAAATGTTGTTCACTTCGGACTTTCCCACACGCGCTAATACACATGACATTATGGTAAAAGCGGCCTGAAAATGTACCCACGCACTATCCCCTAATTTTATGCAATGTGTGAAACCCATTTCTCGTGGAGTCCCGCCGCTATATTGCTGGAAAATTAGGTTGCGTAAAATCACACTAACCCAAAAACTAATTCCCATGTACAAAATACAAGTATTTTTATAGTTTCCAATCCAATACAGTTATGCAAAATAGTTCGTGCTGAGCTACAGGATAGTCTCACTGACGTTCTTCAGCATCACTGTGCTAACCAATAAATCTCGGGAATCCCAAACATAATTCATCAGTTTAAAACTAGCTTGCGACAGTGTCGACTAAATGGAGGTGACTACATTGCGTGTGGCTGATTGCGTGCCATTGCACCTCGACGTCTTGGGTGGATGCTCATACCATCAACCACTGGTTTGTCTGGTAGAACTCGATGACAATCAATCATCGACCATTCTCTCTGGAGAGAACACTACACATAAAACCCGCCTGCCCCGCCTAAATAATTCAACTAAGTAGGACAATATTGAATCATTGGAAAATATTGTCGCACTTTAAAATCATGCTAATGTCAAGATAAATGAATGAGTTGGTGATTGACAAACATGGTAAATTTGAGTAAATATTAGTTTAGTCACAGTCCCCTATATTCCGGCTATATCACGACGACATTACGTAATCGAGTCTGGACCAGTGGCTGAATACATGATTAACGGTCCACGTCATTGGGCACAATAACACACAGTCACAAAGGCTGACCAACCGATCCCCATTTAAGTCGGCTCTTTCAAGAGTCATTGGAACTAGGCACCTGCTCTGACCCAGAATCGTCTCCTGACGGTGAAAAAAAATTCCGACATACTCGTTAATTCGACATAATCACATGCAACCAACTAACCATGTCGGATTAACGGGACTTGGCTGTTCTAGGATGATCCCGCCCGATAGCTGTACGCTAATAAGTGGATGGGAGGGTGAGTGAGTGAGTTTTGCTTTGGAACAATATGTCAATAATATCACGGCGTGAGAGGAAGCCCGAAGTGATGCAGCTCTTAGACGTTTATCACTTTTTGTTGTAGACCACGAGCATGGATATGGTGCTGAACAACCGAGAAACATAATCGGGGTGATCCGGGATTCGAACCCATGACATTAGGATTCTGGCATGCCCAAGGGACGCAACTCTGCATGCAATTATGAACTATGAACGCAATTATAAATATAGTGAGTGAGTGAGTGGTTAAGTTTGGTTTTACGCCGCTTTTAGCAATATTCGAGCAATATCACGGCGGGGGACACCAGAAATGGGCTTCACACATTGAACCCATGTCGGGTATCGAACCCGGGTCTTCGGCGTGACGAGCGAACGCTTTAACCACAAGGCTATCCGACCGCCCCTATAAATATAGTGAAAAGCAACATATAACCTAACAATAATATAACAATATAACAACAAGGTCTATGTGAAATGCACACATCATGATGAACAAAAAAACAAACATTTAAGAAATTTCGATTTTGGAAATTTGTAGTTATATATTTTCTGGATGTCACGTATGTTAACACATCTCAAGGTCTTATTTCACAAATCCACCGCAAAATATAAGTCTGTGCCCAGAGCCAGACAGCCAAGTGTCCCATCATGCCTTTAATTCCCTAACTGAGATTGTCACAAAACAGGTGAGGCGGCAGCAAGACTACCACGTGACTGCAGGATGAGGATGGAGATCATGCGTCACAGCTTACAGCTACTGGGCAGACACGGTGAACGACACGGGGTCAGCCGTGCTCCTACACGTGCATTTGGTTTGTTGTTGATAATAAACGGAGTGAGTGAGTGAGTGCGTGAGTGAGTGAGTGAGTGAGTGAGTGAGTGAGTGAGTGAGTGAGTGAGTGAGTGAGTGAGTGAGTGAGTGAGTGAGTGAAAGCTATAGATCGTAAAAACGGATATCCCTATTCATTGTGAGGGTGTGAGTGAGTTTGGTTTAACGCCGCTGTTGATAAAGATGAGTGAGCGAGTGAGTGAGTGAGTGAGTGAGTGAGTGAGTGAACGCTATAGTTCGTAAAAACGGATATCCCTATTCATTGTCAGGGAGTGAGTGAGTCTGGTTTTACACCGCTTTGATCAAGGATCTTTCCAAATAAGGGATTCTACCCACGATCGGCGGATTCTTGTATTAGCGACAGAGCATGCACTGGCCCGTGCCTCATATATCGTCCTTAGGGAGAGGCGTATTGTCACAGTGTTTCTCATCACTCGGGCTTCAATAATGGAAATGACAAGATATTGATTAATAGTTACCAATTCACCTGACCAGTCACCACGTGTTCGGATATGTACTGATATTTCTGGACGGTCTCTTGTTGGACACTGAAAGAATGACCAGCCGAATAAGGTGCAATATTCATAATTAATGCATATTAATGAGCAACAGCCCATCTTGATAAAGATATACAAGTAATCTGAAGTTATGTTTCAATACGAACGCACAAAGCATCTCTATAATTCATACGGAGTGTTACAAAAATACTAATGATTTTCTACAATACCTTTGTGATGGAGTACGGATGCCATTCAAAAACGGATAGTCTCGGGCACTGGATCAAAACATACTGCAATAAAGCGATGACTCAGATATTTACTGTTATATTATATGTGAAGTGGTAGATTTTTCTCATTTTAAATTATAGGTTCCTGGGATGGAAACGTCATCAGTTACATGTTGTAACGTCGACATCGGCAATAACCAAAGCAGCCGAACCCATAACGTGTTGTGTTATAATGAGCGAGTAAGTTAGATATTTAACCAGTGTTATCATTCTTCATATATTCATGTGCAGGCAACCACAAGTTAATACTTTATTCGTCATTCATTCTACGAGATTCGCACAAGGAATAATGAAAATTGTCGTTATTCGCTATTCATGTTTGAATTATCCTCGGATAACGAATCACTAAATATCCCCCTGTCCGTCTTTAAACACTCCTGAATGGCAAGTCGCTATACCTAGGACGGGACGTTAAACCCATTTCACCTCACCTCACCATCTGAATGCCAAAGAGAGAATTTTTCGTTTTTCAAATATCACTGCTGAATGAATTTTGTCCTCAAACATGCAATTTTCAACACAGGAATGAGTGTTTATTTCATTTAGTAATGCTAACATCCATATATAGTCCTTATTCGCTAATTCAAACGCGAATTACGAAAACGAATAGATGCTATTCCTTTAAAGAATCTCGGAGTACGAATAACGTATTGATTTATAGTTTTCTGAATAAAAAACCAAGAGAAACCCATTTGATATAGTAATTGTATATATCATATATAATTACCTGCCCTGGTGAAGGTTTGTGCAAATCTGTGTGCATATGGATTTCAATGACGTCACAATAATGTTCGATTATGTCCGTGACAATAACAGTTGTCTCCCTTTGTTTCATCCGGAAAGCACCATCTATGACGTAGAGAAGAAGGGGTATCCCTATCCATAGCCAGGACTGGAACACAGGGGAAGACTTGGTATGATATGAGTAGTACAATGGAGCCTCGCTGGACCCCGTCAATCCAAACACCCTGCCTTCCAGATTATTACATCTTTCCGAGGCAAGAGAGTTAACTGACTTTAAAAGTCCAATTTTCACCCTTGCCGAACTAGGCTGGAATTCCTGGGCTCGATCGTAGCGCCACCACTGGTTATTACGAGTTATGTCTCTTTTTAGCCTCTCCTATGGACCAATCAGATAACACCTCTCGTATGACTTGCATTTGTTTAAAACAAAACGACGGCGCCCAGTCAAGACGATCTGATCAATAACCAAGATCAAAATTGTGATACACCGGGTCTTACATCGCGAAGTGCATCGAATCACGTGAGCACCTTGAATAAAAACATGAAGAAATTGGGAAAATATCTGCTGACAACGCACATCCTGCAATCGACCGAAATCTGCTAGATAGTTTACGACCCGGATTTCGATTTCGGTGCGCGATTTTGATTGGACTATGCATAGACTCGTTGGTCCAGCCAAAATGTCACTCCATAATACCAACTTAGTTCGGCAAGGGTGGAAACTGGACTTTCAGATAACTCTCTTGTTTTGGGAAGATGGATTATTATTGTTTGGAACGACTATATCTCTTTCAATGGAATCACAATCAATCGAATTAAAATCAGACTCTAGTTCTCGTTACCGCCAAACAAAGATCTGAGGACATCCCATTACAGGTCATTTCAGAACGACAATGGAGCAGTGATTGTTCATGGAAAACGTTCAAACCAGTTAGAGATTTAGATCAGATGCGACATTAACAAAACTGTACGTTAATTATGGATAACACACCTGACAACCAATACTGTCAAATTTTGGTTCCTCTTGACACCGGTAGGAGTGGAATGAATATTCTGCTTCCGGTTCCGGTTCTGCCATTGACATTGTCAAAGTATCGTTACATCCGGGTGTGTGAGCGGGAATGTTGATCTGCTTCCTTATTGGTCCCCTGACAACAGAGTTTGTAGATCTTAGAGCGAGTAAGAGAGTATGGCTTTACGCCGCTTTTAGCAATATTCCAGCAATATCACGGCGGGGGACACTAGAAATGGGCTTCCCACATTGTACCCATGTCGGGAATTGGACCCGGGTCTTCGGCGTGACGAGCGAACGCTTTAACCACTAGGCTGACCGATCGCCCCTTTAGAGCTTAGAGAATAATAAAATAGAATTATTATGCTTCCATCAAATAGAACACGCCAAAGAAGTAATAATGATAACAATAATGATCATGTAATAATAATTAGAAAAATCATCAAATAACGAGTTATCAACAAGAAGTATAATGATAATTAACTGAACATTAAGATAAATATAACTCCCTTTGATTAAAAATCACAGCATTGAAAATGGATTTAAGTGTGAGTAAAAGGAGCAACGTAAGTACTGAAGGATACACCAAAAGCAGAATTCTTACAGCGTATTGTTTCAAACTAGTATGATGACAATTTAAGGCGCCTTAATGCACTTTGCAGGGTTGCGTATCTTGGGTATGCCAGAAAATTATAAGTGTGGGTTCGAATCCCGTCCGCCATCCTTATGTTTCAAGGTTTTCAGCACCAGATCCGTGCTCGTGAATTTCACCAAAGAGGTGAACTTCGGGCTTTCCTCCCACGTCAAGCTGACAAGCCGTAAAATATCTGTTTTTTCACTCACTCACTCACCCCAGTCCCTGAAGCACGTGCCAGACACATTGCTTACCTTAAGGCGTGTATAAGAAGAAGGATGTAGAACACCACGATCAGTCTGTGAGTGTACCAGAACAGGTCGTAGTTGGTGTCCCTGAAATAAACAAGGGACACGCTAAATATTAACAAGAAAGGTGTCCATTTACTTTGTTACCACCATACCTTTGATCGTTTGATTTGAACTGAATGGTAAACGTGAACGAACTGATCAATTCGGTATGCTCTACCTCAGCCTTCTGGTTGCCTATCGGCGGCCTAACGGCAGCCTATCGTTTGAATATTTAAAAAAAAAAAAAATAATAATAATAAGAAAAATGTGACTATAATAGTGTTAATTCAAGAAATTACCAGTGGACCTTATTTTCTTCTTGTTGCGAAAGCAAAAAGCTGCTGAAAGCACGACCTCATTCAAACTCATATCACAGACGTGCGCTGCGATTCTCACCTCATGTAGCGGAAACTGGATGTTACAATCATAATCAGAATCATCATCATCAGCATGCCTGTGATGCCAGGAACTGCAAGAGACAGATACTTCTTTAAGTGATAAATAGAGCTTTGTTTGTTTGTTCTACTCCGCAGTCAGCAATATTCCAGCCATTTCAAGGCGGCGTGTAACTAACCGAATCGGACCCAGAACAAACCAATGGTTGATATCATGAGCAAGGTTCCACGCCGAGACCATGACAGGCAATGTACAAACTGAAGTCATGACCATCATGCATGTCTTCAATGCATTCGTATAACAAAACATTACTCTAGTGTCTAGCATACAAAAGCACATACTTGGTAGAAAGAAAGACAAAAAAGTAAGAAATAAATAACTTACCTGTTGTTATGGCAACAAGGAGAGGATCCTGAAAATAAAAAAAATAAAAACTTGAATTCATAATATGTATTTTTGGATTAAAAAAACCAACAGTTGTATTAGTCAATCATAACAAGGTCACAACAAATAAATGGACTTTATTCAAATAAGGACATTAATTTTTTGCCATTTTTATTAATATTCCAGTTGTATCACGACGGGGAATTAGATTCAGACATGAACATGTTTTGGCCAGTAAGTTAGTTATACAAAGGATTGAATAAAAAAGAAACCCCGACTAGCTGTAGACATTTAACACGTAGCAGCACCCTTGATCACGTACTCATTACAATCAGAATCTCAGGCACGAGTCCACCTCCATATCCGACACGTGAAGATTCCGGGGTAGAATAGATCTTCAGCAACCCATGCTTGCCGTAAAAGGCGAGTATGCTTGTCGTAAAAGGCGACTAACGGGATCGGGTGGTCAGGCTGGCTGACTTGGTTGATACATGTCATCGATCCCAATTGCGTTGATCGATGCTCATGATGTCAATCACTCGATTGTCTGGTCCAGACTCGATTATTTTACAGACCGCCGTCTTATAGCTGGAATATTGCTGAGTGCGGCGTTAAACAACCAACCAACCAACCTCCATATCCACAGAAGGTCGCGTCAGCCAGTCAGAACCGAGGCTTCTAAACTCTCGGTCGGAGTGAGCGAGAAATTCAGACCTGCATGTCTGATTTGTGTCGAAAACGAAGTTAATCGGGTTGTTCCGAATGTAAACGAAAAATGTCGCGCCATTGTATTGTTGAGTATATTGGATTCACCTTGACGTGTATTAGCGCCATAGCACCTTTTCACCCAAAGGGCAGTACCTTCGGAGGAATATTTGTCTCCTGTGCGTTCTGTGTGTTATATTTTGTTAAAATCGAAATTTCTGGCTCAGGGTGGTTATTAAATGAAGCAGAATAGTTTTGTCCTTCATCAAATTCTCTAAAGATCCTATGCTTCCTTCATTGTGATGGGACGATCAAAGTTCGCCTGACGCGGACTTCTGTGGAAGTGTTCGCAGACCCTGGTGTAGTGTTTATATCGTATCGGAGGAAAATATCTGATTTTAATGAGATTAGGTGCTGACAAACCAAGAATTATGATCGGATCAGAATGAGGGATCCGAACCATGACTTCCCTGTCAAAAGATGTGAGGTGAGGTGAAATGAAGTGCTAGCTCACTGAGATACCATGCCGCAGTTTAACATGAATACCCCACTCAGACACAGTATACTCACTTCGAGCCGACCAGTCCTTGTTTTAGTCCCTTAATGCCCAGCGCCAGGGTAACAACAAGTACCATCATTTAACGTCTTTCGGTATGACGCGGCCGGGGGTCGAACCCCGGACCTTCCGCTCTCCGGGCGGACCCTGTCAAAAGAGAGACTGCAGCCCAGCGGTCTAGGCACCGCAATTTACTGGGTACGGTTGCGCCCCTTGACTACATAGATCCGCTGATCGAGGGTTCGAATCTCAGACTCTCCGATTATGATCCTCGGTCTGACATAACTCTACCCTTGCTCGCTGGTGGCACAAACATGGTGAACGTCATCAACATGAGGATAATACTCAGGGGATGTACATATTTTATGAGCTCTTCTACGGGATAATACAAAAGCGTGATTGTTCACGAACGCTTCGCGTGTTGAAGTCGTGCAGTTATCGTGCTGTTATCGAGCTGTTACGAGAAGTAACGTAGATGTTATTGAACTTACCTGGTTGGAGAAATGTGCACCGTTGACGCCAGGGATAGCCGGGTTGTAATACTGGGAGAAGTTTCTGGCATTGAACATGTGAGCAACAAAATGAATAACTGAAACACATAGAGTGAAACCTCGTCAGACCGGACCCTGTGTATCCCAAAACCTCATCAATCCGAACCCTGTGTCTTCCGAAACCTCATCAATCCGAACCCTGTGTATCCCGAAACCTCATCAATCCGGACCCTGTGTATTCCGAAACCTCATCAATCCGGACCCTGTGTATTCCGAAACCTCAACACCAGGACAATTACTGCTCCGTATAGGGTCATCACTACGTGCTCAGGAATCGTTAATCCAGAAATTCGTTAAAACCGGAGAATACATTCGGATTGACGGGACTTTTTAATACAAGTACAATTTATTAGTTTCTCAGTTTGGCTTTGTGGTATGAAATTATCTCATATTACACCAACGTTATGATTTACAATAAATGAATAAAAGTATAAACATTTGTAGATAATCAAGTATATAACTTTACTATCCCTTTATTCTGTATATCGTTACCTGCATTTATACATATGAAGAAGGCGCAAGTTATATGGAAGCCTTTGCATGTGTCAAGGATCAGTCGCATAGTTTCTACAGATATCTGAAATGAAACAAGAAAAACGCAAGTGGCAGATTGCCCAAATCGAGAACATGATCCAAGTTAAACGGTTCAGGTACGTTTTTTACATGAGCACATTATTACGTAATATTACATAAGGCTGTTTACAACTTCTTTCTCTACCCAATGAGTTTTGCTTCCTGCCTATCCCGTCGATGTGGCGTGTTTGTAGAAGGTATCAACGTATGTATCATATAATTGGCAGGAGGGATGTCTAATGTGTCATTAAGAGTGACTAATACGTGATGGAACGCTCACCCTCCTGTTGAGTCTGCGCAGTAGGGTGAGGAGCGATCGACACATTGGTAGCAGGACAAAGCCGCAGTTGAGGTTGAGAACGGCGGCCGAACCTCGTGAGATGCATAACCAGGGCTGGAACCGAGCAATAAACACACATGAAAAACACTTCGAGTAACCCGGATTTCGAGACAAGCGTCGTTATTATATTAACAAGAAATTCATGTTCCAAGTTTTAAGAATACAACGTAACGTGACTCATGAAATGTTGGGACTCTTACTTTGAAATCGACATATCCGATGTATTCGACTTAAACGGTCGCAAAATGTTACAAAAGAATCGATTCTCCCGGAACCTAGACGGCACCTAGTCTTAAACGAAATATCGTTTTGAGATTTCAAGTTAACGCGTTTCCAATCATGTATATGGTATTACGCTAGGTTCACAAGGTAGTTCAATCGCCTCCCGAAATAAGATATAAACATTTTATAAACACAAACATGTACTTCGGCAAAAGAATACGGACATCATATGAACTTTCTCAGGCTGTATAATTTCAAACTTAAATCAACATGTCTCATTTGACCCGTAACAAAATATAACACTTGTTTCATAACAATACCTAGCTAACTGAGCTTATGAGTCAGTTGCATACCCTTGCTCTCGGGTTTCACCGAAGCGGTATTTTTTTAACGTCTGAGACCTGCATCATTTCGGGCTTTCCTCCCACATTAAGCTGACACGCCGCGATATAACTGGAATACTGTTAAAAGCGGCGTTAAATCAAACTCACTCACTCACTCACTATTAGCCAATAGTGTTTCCGTATCGTCCATATCATATATCAGGAATATATATTTGCCTTATGCGAACCTTACAAGTCATAACGCTCTCGACTTGCAGCATGGAAGTCACATTACATGTATAACGAACACGATTATAACGAACTGACGGATATAACGAATTTGTTTTTTTTATCCCGGCCATTTGCTGTAAATATGCTGTACATATGCTTATAACGAACTACGGTTATAGCAAACCCAAAGAGATAATTAATTTTAGTTCGTTATAACCGTAGTTCGTAACAGGCATATGCACAGCATGTACACATCAAATGACAGGGACCCCCAAAAATAAATTCGTTATATCCATCAGTTCGTTATAAGCGTGTTCGTTATAAACGTAGTTTAATGTATATGGGAATAAAAGGGTTCCCATCTAAAGGGGTTTCAATGTAACTCGTAATCTACAGCAGCATAAGCATAATGTCAGTGGAACACGTGGTTGCCATAAAGGTATCGTATAAAACTATCCCCTCTGTTAGCAACACGCTGAAGTGTGTAAACACGGGTCTTATCTTTGTCCGGAAATTTCAGCCATTCCCGTGACTCACGCACATGAGTGTAGCGATATGCACAATGCATGGTTGAGTATGTTCGTAGCGAGAAAGGTTATCAGGAACCTGTTATAAACATCCCGAGCACGCTTCGATGTGCCGTGTGTCATATTCACAATTGCCTAGCACCCCATACCATGGAAACCACTGACGTTATTGTATTCAGATAACACAAAGACTTGGCTCTTTCCTTCTTGATTCAATCCGACATTACGTCAGAACGTACACAATAACTTGATAGAATATACGTAGATATACACAAAGAACTTGAAATTCAGATAAAACAATATTGTATTTTGTCATAAAAACTTTTATTGTAACTGTACCCAGGTGCACAACATGGGGGTAAAAGAAACTATACCTCTTATTTAATTTTATTAATGGTTTGATTTTCAATTAAATATATCTTAAGTTCGCGATATTATGTAAAAAAATGAACGATACTGCCGCTTAGTCAGCAATAAAAGAATACTGACATGTAGAAGTATTCTTTGAATTGTTATATGGAAGTGTATTTTATTGCTAAATATAAGAAAGCTACGCGATAAATCGCAAAGAACAATGAAGAACAAAGCGTGGTTTATTTCACGATAAAACATAGATCTATCATCACGTCATTTCTGGAGATTCGAATATGCGCTCACAACTTGATGACGTCGTATGTTTGACGACGTTACTTTTGAGATAGAAGTGTCTGGTGAGTTGTTCCTCATAGATGTATCAGGACAACGCAGATAAATGCGATGGCTGATCTACATCGCATCCAAAACCGGGGGAGATATGACAATCGGTATTGGGAGAAAAGGTGCAGATAATCGACGTGAGGATTGTGAGCATAGGCAGGAAATACCCACCTGTGCATAAAATGGACTTGTCCGACGTTGCCGAGGGCGGATGCTATTGAGGGAGTCATCATTATTTAAATAGGGGTTAATATGTTTAAAGCTTGTACATTTTATCAACATCCTTAAAGAGGCTGTACTTAATGTTGATAGCTCATATAAGAAATAAACAACGCCCACTCATCATTTATTTTGTAAATAATGATTGTAAGTGTATTACATTGTTTCTGTTGAGATTCTGTAGAAGCTCATTGTATTGTATTTGGACAGTGAATAGTTGTCAGGAATGTAGTACTGTTTAATGTTAGCAGTTTTGAGGAAGTTACTACATTTAGATGCTACTGACATATGTTAACTTCCGGAATACCATGGACTGTGATAGAGTATTATAGAAACATATAGAATATTCTATATTGTGATGGAACTGCATTGAAATTCCCAGTAGGAGTTAGACTGTATAGAAAGGGACAAGAGCGTACTTCCCGTATCTCTCACACAAAAACAATGTTATACAGTATACAATATATAATACACTACCATAACTACTCAAATAATAATTCTACGTGGTTTTATTTTGGAATCTTTTGCTCTCAGTTTATTTCTCTGTAGAGAAAATCTTCATTGTTTGAATAGCAAGATATCATCATATTCTTCAATTTGACGTGTTCCTTTGTTTAAGTTACTTAAATATTAGAAATCGCCTTGTCCCGCGGTTTCGTCGTCGGAGTCACAACAGGTCAAGCATCAATGACCCGCAGCTGGGGTAGGGTGGATCAGTAATAGATCTCTGTATTGCTGTAAATATCTAGTTACATATCCAGTCCAAACTGCAAGGTTACGTACTTCGTATCACTGTTAGAATTATAGTAGGACTCCAGATACTTCAAGGTTGAGTTGAATAATCCCGAGAGAGTCCGTGTGCGACATACGCTTGCAGTCGGAAAGCGCACGTTAAATCTCCAATATAAGTAAGTAAGTAAGTAAACCCTCCATACTCTGCCCGTCAACGCCCGATTATCAAGCCAAGCAGATTCCATTGGGCGTAAAAGGCAAATTCAAGGTGAAAATTATAAGAATGGATCACTGAAAATAATTGAGGACACCAGTAGCGAAATGAGTAAAAGCCTATAAATCATTGCTTTAAGGGGTGTTCATTCGTCAAAGACCACGTACGACAAAGCTGAATGGCGTTGTTGTTGGGCATGGAAGTTAGGCTCCTCAAGTGAGGTTTCTGGATATATGAGATGCTGTAATATAGAGGTATAACAAGAGTGGGGTGCCCCTCACAACCTACCCCTAGCATCCGATGAACGTAATAGAAGCCGGGGTCGTACTTGAAGTAGCAGTATGTTCTCCAGAACAACACGGCACATCCCGCCGCCCACAGCACCTGCAACACAAGACACAACATGAATTACGACATCTACGTGGTCATAGCTTGCAACATGCGTCAGATGGCTGTTTTATTTTGTACCTGGTAGTGATAAACACACAATCAACCAATAATGCATAGAGCTGGACGTGATATAACGCTGGATAGTTAGTTGGTTCATGTCTGATGGGTTATTCCTCAAGATGTGGTACACTGTAGACTAATCTCCGAAAAAAAGTGTTGTGTAAAAATGTTAAATAAAATTGATCCACTTTAGGAACGCTCAAGTTTCTTTATGTCACCAAGAACTGAGAAGGGGATCAGTGCAGTCTGCTGGAGAAGAGAAGGGGACAATTACAGGCTGTTTGAGCTTGGAAGGGGACTATTACAGGCTGCTGGATGTGAGAAGGGGATCATTACAGGCTGCTGGAGGTGAGAAGGGGATCATTACAGGCTGCTTGAGAAGAGAAGGGGATCATTACAGGCTGCTGGAGCTGAGAAGGGGACCATTACAGGCTGCTGAAGAAGAGAAGGGGACCATTACAGGCTGCTCGAGCTGAGAAGGGGACCATTACAGGCTGCTGGAGCTGAGAAGGGGACCATTACAGGCTGCTGGAGAAGAGAAGGGGGATCATTACAGGCTGCTCGAGCTGAGAAGGGGACCATTACAGGCTGCTGGAGCTGAGAAGGGGACCATTACAGGCTGCTGGAGAAGAGAAGGGGATCATTACAGGTTGCTGGAGGTGAGAAGGGGACCATTACAGGCTGCTGGAGCGTAGAAGGGGATTATTACAGGCTGCTGGAGCTGAGAAGGGGACCATTACTGGCTGCTGGAGCGTAGAAGGGGATTATTACAGGCTGCTGGAGCGTAGAAGGGGACCATTACTGGCTGCTCGAGCTGAGAAGGGGACCATTACAGGCTGCTGGAGCTGAGAAGGGGACCATTACAGGCTGCTGGAGCGTAGAAGGGGATTATTACAGGCTGCTGGAGCTGAGAAGGGGACCATTACTGGCTGCTGGAGAAGAGAAGGGGGCCATTACAGGCTGCTGGAGCTCAGAAGGGGACCATTACAGGCTGCTGGAGAAGAGAAGGGGATCATTACAGGTTGCTGGAGGTGAGAAGGGGACCATTACAGGCTGCTGGAGCGTAGAAGGGGATTATTACAGGCTGCTGGAGCGTAGAAGGGGATTATTACAGGCTGCTGGAGCTGAGAAGGGGACCATTACTGGCTGCTGGAGAAGAGAAGGGGGCCATTACAGGCTGCTGGAGCTCAGAAGGGGGCGAAAATTGAATGGGAGAGAATGTTGTGAGTATTACATCGCTGATGGTGGCGTACACCAGAAATAGGCTTCACACATTGTCCCAATATAGGGAAACGAACCCGGGCCTTCGGTGTCACGAGCGAACACCACTAGCCTACGGCACCGCCCCCGTGGCTGTAACAGAGGATACGGTACAGTTCTATTGGTTTGGTGGTGATTGTGATTTTTGTGGTTTGTGTGATTTTGCGTGATATTTCATAACTTAAATAATTTCAAATACATGTAATACCAAGCGTTTTAAAGACATTATAATATTTTAACAGTTAACTTTAATTAAATAAGGTATAATCGTATACGTTACCGAACTGAATGAACTGATTGTTTATGAAGACGCGTCACATATATATATTATGTACATGGAAGATACATACATGCATACACACAGTAAACAGTAAAGTACGGACCATGCAAGGCCAGTTTTGGCCGAGGAGACACCCTAAATCCTTTTATACACAGGGTAATGTAATGTCATTATATGCATAGATGCAAGCAAGATGGGTCTAGATGGCTAGATGGCAAGATGGCAAGATGGGTAGAGCGTCCGTCCGGAGAGCTGAAGGTCAGGGGTTCGATCCAAACCTGTCCTCCCATGATGAGAGATAGCCGCCCAATTCATAACGCTACCCCCACCAAACCCGTCCACTTCATGTACGCAGTTTCCGGAGTAACGTTCTCCCCGACGTCTGTAGACACGTGCTCTTCCATCCCTTCGATTCGTCGATCCATCTTGATTCGTCGCTGAACCAGACCTCTCGCCATCGGATTTGAGGCCATACCCTCTGTTGACGACACCAATGCAGTCGTTGTTGACGATGTTGTCGACTCAATATGACGCGTCGAACAGGACGTCTTGCTCGTAGACCTGCTGCTCTTAAACGGTTTCGTACGGTCTGGTCGGAGATTCTGCGCCGTCCGGGGATTTGGGATGCGATTGAAGTGGCTGTGGTCGACCTTTCACGTAGGTGGCGCAGTCGGATGTAGCGATCTTGGGCGCGGATGGTTACTTTTGGTCGCCCCGACCTTGGTCGATTACGTGTTGACCTATGCTATTGAAACCGATCGCATAGCCTTGTGATGGTGCTGGGCGCTACATTGAAAACCCTGGCTACAGCTGATCGGGACTACCCTGCCTGCCTATGACGTTGTTTCTTTGCACTTCTTTTAATCTTGGCATGTTGTTGAACTCTCACGGTTCGATTGACGAAATGCCAGGCAATCAAAAACCCTGCACTTAAATACCGTTCGTAGTGCTGCTGCACGTGCAGTACGTGCAGCTCCATGGTCCCTTTGTAAATGCACTGGGTGCGTTTGTCCGAATCGTACGTGTTTCCCGACTAATGGATGCCCACGCAAATGCAAATGCACATTCACACACTTTTACCAATACATACAAAGCAGTCATGACTTAATCAAATAAGGTTTCAGGTCGACCCACTAACCACAAGCGGATGAGGCTAATTCAAGCTTGAATGAAACAAGTGTTACTTGAACTTGACCGGGAAAGGTAATTGTGGCCACCCTACATACACACACCGTGGACAAAGAGATTCCGTGTGAGGGAGGAACACATGTCGAGTAATTACATTCATCGGGGAAATGTTTTCCCTCGTGGGGAAATACCAGAACCGTTTCACTTCCGGATTCACAGGAAATGGGTCACCCACATGGCTGAGAACCCAGACTGAGCATAGACTGGTCTATGTGGTCGTGTTAGTGTCAAAATAGTCCTATTTCCTCAGATCTAAGGGGAGTATATTCCTTTTGAAAACCTGTTGAACAGGTGTTACCCAGCTGTAGTTGATGGAACAAAGACACATATATATCTGTTCACACTACACATCCACATAGACGCAGATCAAGGGCAAAAAGCCGAACAAATAACAGTTTCAGGGAGTGCTTTAGAGAATTAGTAAGACTTAAGCAGGTTTTTGATGTCTCAGGTATATTTATTACTTGATACAATAAACATGGCATAGTTTCTATGTGAACATTTGCTCATTTATTACATTACACAACAGTGTTAGCCTATTTTGTCCGCCTCCGTGGCGTAGTGGCACGTACGTCCGCCAGGGGAACGGAAGGGCGGGTGCATACCAACAGACGTTAAACGATGGTACTTGTTGTTTTCCTGCCTCGGCATAAAGGAGCTAAAACAAGGACTGGTCTGATTAGAGTCAATATACTGTTTCTCAGAGGGATGCACACTTTAAAATACGGCAAGGTATCTCAGTGGGCTGGCACTATAGTGAGTGAGTGAGTGAGTGAGTTGGGTTTAACGCCGTTTTTAACAGTATTCCAGTTATATCGCGGCGTGTCATCTTAATGTGGGAGGAAAGCCCGAAGTGATGCAGGTCTCAGACGTTTACCACTTCGGTGAAACCCACGAGCACGGGTATGGTGCTTACAAACCTAGAAACATAATTGGGGCGAAGCGGGATTCGAACCCACAATCATAGGTTTCTGGCGTGCCCAAGGGGCGCAACTCTGCACAGCGCCTTAGACGACTGGGCCACCCATGCCCCCTTGCACTATAGAACAGGCAAAGGTCCGGACTACTACAAAGACCACACAGACACCCACAGACACGCACAGACACACAGACACACACACACACACACACACACACACACACACACACACATATATATATATATATATATATATATATATAATTATATAAATATAATAAATATATATAAATTCCATAATCTTGATCGCGACATTAGACCCCATTACACCTCGACTCACATCACCTTAGTATAGCATAGTCTCTGACTGACTCCGTATTAGCGTTCAACGTACCCACGGGACAGTTCCCTTCTTACTCATTATATATTACCAGAGTGTACACTACATCTACGTATCCATATCTGGCACCGTTCGCGAAGGTACGCTCACCTTTTCGCGAACACATGGTAACAGCACAACTCGACAGTGATTCATAAACACATGGTTATGATATAGTTAATATTATAACATGGACTCGGCTTTTAGCAGTGATTTCTAATGATGAAGGAAAGGGTTCTGTAGTTTTTATTGAACAATCCAGAACTTAAACAGCTTTGATGTGATGAATGATTTCTCCGATGGCCTGATCGGCTCTGATGTCAATAATGACATTTAGCTCCTAACGCCTATAGATTCTCATTGAACCCAACCTCATCCCGGCAATCGTTGCCTGTATGGCACAGCAAGGCTATATCAGCATCCCTTCAGCCCATCAATGTACAACACACGCAACATTTGATAAGGGCGTCAAACACAGGTCGGGCTGAAATTTACACCAGGAAAACATATCGTTTGTATGAATGCACAGTGGGAGATCAGAAATGTGACTGAAGCTTAAGGAAATTGACAACCAGCGAAGGAAATATGTGTCAATTGTTATACGTTGGAATGTTTATATGCATATGTTTATATGACCTGTGCATGTCTTTGGCAACCCACGAGATCGCGTGCATGCCTTGCCCTGACATGCTCCATGAATGTGAACAGAGAAAATGTACGCCCTTTGAGAAGCTGCACTGTGTGAGACAGGCCTGTAATCGTATGATTTCAACTATTGGCGGCATCAACAGTCTGAAAAAGATGTTTTTGGGACAGGAGTATATCAGGCGACATATTCTATATACATCCACCACACCCAATAATACATTGCCACAACGTCTTGGCGTAAACATTGAAATGAACGCTTGAGGCGAACAGAAACCACAACGTCCTTTTAGCACTGGTGTGCCTAAACCATGATATCTAAACTTCACATGCTGTCAAAATAGAACAGTTACTTCAAGATCGTTCACGTGAATATTACAATATATGTTTTTGAATGATGTGGGCACGGGTCCCCTAGTCGCTGTGCAGAGTTGCGTCCCTTAGACGTGCCAGAAAACTGGTTCGAATCCCGGTTGGCCCTAGTGATGTTTCCAGGTTTGTAAGCAGCATCCACCTCTTGTGGGTTTCACCAAGTGGTAGACATCTAAGACATGCACCTCCTCGGACTTTCCTCCCACATCCAGCTGACATGCCATGATATAACTAAACTACTATGAATACACAATGCCATTTAGAAAGTGGTCAAATGTAACAAATGTTATATTTGGGATAACACTTTCTTTGTAAAGTACAGATTCTCGTATATTTATATTATTATTTATTTGGTTTTTTTTTTAGGGGGGTCCCGTCCGGGATTCGAACCCACACTAAACTAATATTTAAATATGCGATAAAACACTCACTTTCATGCGTTAGCTAATCTTTGAGCTCTTACATTTGACAAACGATCTCGCATCGATGTTGTTGTATTTCAAATCGTACGTAGGAATCTGCTTTTAACAGATATTTCTTATAATTATGGAATCTGTTTTTGTCGCAATCAGTAATATATTTCGAACACCTCCTTCAGTTTGGAATCTTTTCAGCATGAAGACAAATTCATCTGGGGAATATATGTCTTGTTGTTTATCCAGCAAAACCACAAGCCAAAAATAATCATAGCAAGGAATCGGTTTTGATGTTTTTTTTGTCAAATGCGATGCATATATCATCGCGCGTAACCTCAAGACCATATACATGTAATGTATTATGATGATTATATTCTTTATTTGTTTATATAGTCCTTTCATGTGCATATAATATTTTATCGTTTATAGACTCCCTAATTACAGTTAGGGTCAAATAAGCTACTTAGTATTTTAGTGAAAAAAACCTCCTGCATCTACACCCTATGCCTACAGGTCTATTGGACACGCAGCGAAGCATATCGGTCATCGGACGGTCATATTTACTTAATTATCACTACGTGCCTCCTGACATGTTGTGGAGTATCAAGTGACCGTAGTGACCTCTGCCTTGGCTTTGATGACCACCTGTAACTGGTCATTTCAACTCGACTGACCACACCGTGGTAATGATGTTCCGACAGGAAGACCTTTGTAACATCGTCAGTTGGTGGTCCCCAATGCCATCTTTTCCCTTCATAGGTTTTAAGGAATGTTTCTTATATTAATTTGGGCTTGACTGGAAATATAACGTTGACATACAGCAACAAGGAAACTTGCAACAAATTTAACATATTACGTTGAGTTTAAATGTTTGCACGTTATAAAAGCCATCTACACCTTTGCAACAAGTCTCGTGACTTGCGGCAAAATTGACTCTTTGTGTGACAAACTTGAACCATGTCAACAAAACGGAACTGCCCCTTTGGAAAAGATTTTAAATGTACATACGGTTTATGTGCATACAGTTTTATCACCACTTGCAGTACAATACGTTTGAAATGTCACGTAAATGAAATATGAAATACAGTATTTGCCGTAAGCAAACATTATGAGGAACATATTGAAACGATCACGATTTATAGCAGAGGGATCTCTCCCGGCCAATGCAGCAAATATAGAAGTAGAATAACCTGTTGTTGGGCACTTAGTGATCAACACGAAATATATCATCTAGTCTGTCCATGCACCATATTAATATCGCAATAGGATAACAATATGTGTATCATAGATGCTTATTTCACCTTGACGATCACATACAATACGTTAGGGTGTTAAAGTTGCTGTGTCAGCTGGTATAGTTCATCAAGACGAGTGTCGTTCGAGAATAAACATACACAACACATTGAGAATACGTTATAGAATATTATAATAATGACATTTACTTACCAGTAGTAAATATTTCTTTCCAATGTTGATATACCAGGCCGAGAGCGACACTCCCATTGTCCCTACAACAACACTGGTCCCTATGGCTCTACCTCTCTCTCCACCTTCTATCAACGCGCTGTCCCTCCCCCGCTACCCCGGGGGCTTTGATGTAACGTTGAACGCCGACCAGCAACAGGATCTATGTTCCGTTGGCTGAGTCAGGCCTAGTCGGTTCACTGGGACATCGAGTACACTGTCGGGAGGAAGGGCGAATCAGAGTGGATGTTTTCGCACATGTGCACTTAACTTGAAGTACCTGCGCTTTGGAGAGTGACGTATGAGAGATATTGAATAATGATTAGCACTGAATGTAATGACACATTTAAGAAAAGAGTATGTACTTTAAGAAGCAGAAAGGAAACTTATTTACTTTTACGTACTTTTATCGTATGTTGTTTCTTATTATTTCACCAATAATGGTTTCATGAAACTTTCGGTTTTTATTTCCAGAATATTTTCACAACAACTGAAATGATAACGTTCTGAGTCAATTTTCATGTAAGACAGTGCTAGCTTACTTTAAATACCTAATGTGCCTTAGTGCAATTACTTTACTGACACCGGCGTGCACATGTGTCGTGCTGATAAACCAAGAACCATTAATAGGACGAAACGTGGAGTAGATCCTCAGAATCTGGCACACGTAAGGGGCGAAATTTGTACAGCGACCTGATGCTCCTTAGATGACTGTCCTAGAGACGTATCCACGACATCAGAGGAATCCAAGTATAACAGCTATTAACACACAGAAACAGCATAATATGATAACAGTTATATAATTGAAAGTGAGGCATTATATAATGAAAACATCAAATATTTATATGTCTGCTGGAGTGAGTGAGTGAGTGAGTTGGGTTCAACGCCGCTTTTAACTGTATTACAGTTATATCGCGGCGTGTCATCTTAATGTGGGAGGAAAGCCCGAGGTGATGCAGGTCTCAGACGTCTACCACTTCGGTGATACCCACGAGCAAAGGTATGGTGCTGACAAACCTAAAAACACAATCGGGGCGAACCGGGATTCGAACCCACAATCATAGGTTTCTGGCGTGCCCAAGGGACGCAACTCTGCACGACTGGGCCACCCGTGCCCCCTGTCTGCTGGACATGAGAGCGGATATAATTACTTAATTCGAATCAAATGACCACAGTGATAAAAACCTATATCTGGTCACATCATCTCGACTGACAACACCGTGGTAATGACGTTCCGGTAAGACTAAGTCTTGTTTTTTTTGTTATGTTTTTTGTTGTTGTTGTTGTTGTTTAACCCCGCACTCAGCAATATTCCAGCTATATGACGGCGGTCTGTAAATAATCGAGTCTGGACCAGACAATACAGTTACTGTAATTGATGTCATGAACATCCATCTACGCAATTGGGATACGATGACATGCATCAACCATGTCGGCGAGCCTGACCACCCGATCCCGTTAGTTTCCTCTTACGACAAGCACAGTAGCCATTTACAGCAAGCATGGTTGCTGAAGACCTATTCTACGCCGGATCTTCACGGGTCCCGATAAAAAGAATAAGATAAATTAACATTAACACCAGTAGGTGGTCCCCAGGGAGAACTTCCACAGGCTGTAAGGTATGTCTTAAAGACATTCTGATTTGATGGGTAATACAAAGTATTCATGAAGTAACACCCAATGTCTAAACCACTATATCTTGTAAAACTACTGATGTATCATTATTTGTAAAGGAAAATGTACTCGACATGTGTTTTCTTTTTGACATACTTAAGATATCCGAGTCACCCATATCAACATAACACCGACATTTCGTAGTAGGAATACATTTCTTATATATAATGTTTGAAATTCATAGGAAAAACAGCATTAGTGACTGCGCAAACTATAGACCTGTTATACTACTTACAACCTGTTTTTCAAAAGCTTTTTGAAAAGTGTGTTTTTCAACACGTTTTAAATTATTTTAGAGATAAAAACATAATTACAAACTTACAGTCTGGTTTTATGCCAGGTGATTCTACTCACTGTCAACTGCATACTTGTATGCTTTTATAGTACGCTGAATTATGGTAAAGAAGTAAGAGCTGTATTCTATGATGGATGTAGAGCTGTAGAATAGTATGGTAAGGAATTTTGTTTAAACTAAAGGCGGACGGTATAAATGGAAGCCTATTGAAATGGTTTAACAACCCTGAAACAGAGAGTAGTAATCCAAGGGGCTCCCAATCTGACCTTAACCTAGTAAAATGCAGGCGTGCTACAGGGATCAAGTTTAGGACAGCTGTTGTTTTGATATATTAATATTAATGATATCATTGAAGGGGTTATCTTTTCAATATTCAATATTAGATGACCATATTCACACTGCTACTGTTAGTAATTATGATTGAGATATGATTTTCAACTCTAGCATTTTTACATGGCAAGTTCATTTTAATCCACAAAACGGAAACAATGCAATTTTCAAGAAATTTAATTCCTTGCATAAAACCCGCGTTAGCAATTAAAATCAACTGATATGACAGAAGCACAAACATCCAGGTTTGATCTTGACAATATTGACAATATTGACTTTGGATTAAACATATCGAGGAAACTGTAAAGAAAGTGCGCGCTATGATACATTGTTTTCGAAGTTTTAAATGTCATTTATCTCGGGAAACTTTTTAGACTGTGTACAAATCACTGATATGGGATAATATAATTGCGCGACAGGTCAGTTAAATATTAGAAACAACTTCATCTGGTGGTTGCAAGAGGCACTTGTCATGGAAATATCTTCGAGGAAACAAAGTTTAAAGTTCATGGGAGAAGGCGAAACAATTTTAAAATGATGCTCTGCTATGAAATGGTTATTTAGTTACGGGCTACCCTGGATATAACGCCAGGAAGAACAGGCGTTATAACCAGGTTGGCGTTATAACCAGGTTGGCGTTATAACCAGGTTGGCGTTATAACCAGGGTAACGTTATTACCAGGGTGGCGTTATAACCAGGTTGGCGTTATAACCAGGGTGGCGTTATTACCAGGGTGGCGTTATAACCAGGTTGGCGTTATAACCAGGGTGGCGTTATAACCGTAGTAGCCATTCTCGTCAGTCAAAACCAAGCTATGAATACATATACATTTAGTTAACATCAATGTTGTACTCAACAAGTACACACAATTGTAATTAGAAAAAAAATAAAACATTCATATTATTTGTGGACTGAATGGACATAGCAAAGTAATGATTAGCACACTGTCATACTGACATTAATTGTGGCTTAAAGAAGTCACACATTGTTGTTCGTTTGTTTGTTTGAAGATGGCGATCGGGTAGCCTAGTGGTTAAAGCGTTCGCTCGTCACGCCGAAGACTCGGGTTCGATTCCCGACATGGGTACAATGTGTGAAGCCCATTTCTGGTGTCCCCCGCCGTGATATTGCTGGAATATTGCTAAAAGTGGCGTAAAACCATACTAACTTACTCACTCACTTGTTTGTAGCCGATCAGGAAACAGGTGTGTCCATACTGTCTGAACACATTTTAATGTCACAGGATTCTGCAACAAACAAGGGCTCAAAACAATCCGATGAGTTTTCTAGCCTCCTGTTGGGAAGGGGGTTTGGGAAGGTTATCATCTTCCTGTCGTTTAGTCCAAACACATCTAGGGATGCTTCATCAAAGTCCTTCCCAGTAGAGATGATCTCATCATCTGAGAGTGAATTGAACGTCTCAGTTGACAGGTCAAGGTGATTTCAATTATCTTAACTTTGCACACTTACTGAATAATGACCTCATCATGGTAGCGGGTGTGTGGAAGTTGTGGAAGTTGACCGCCTTGCACAAAAAAGAAATTGGCATTATAACCAGGGAATTTGACTACATATTTGTTCTGAGAAAGGTTGGCGGTGGCGTTATAACGAGGCGTTTGGCGTTTTAACGAGGGACATTTTAACCAGAGAAGATTGTAACTCTTCTTTCAGTGGCATTTAGAAGTTGGTGTGATGAAGTAAGACAAGTTCTATGGATGAACAACTTCTTTATTACAATTAGTGCGACGTTTCGGTGTAGATCCTAACACCTTTATCAAGCAAGCGATACTATTCTCGTCTTACTTCAAGATTGTAACTCCCACTTATCTGTCTGATCTTGTTCCTTTGCGCGTGTCCATCTTAATTATATATAAGTAATTACTCACCGAGGAATAGTTCCAACTTACAAGTTATTAATTGCAGAACTGAAAAATATGCAAAATCATTTATTCCCACTACCAATAACTTATGGAACAATTCATCGTCAGATTTGACCAACGGGGATCCAGAGGATCGTTTAAACTAATTATTGATAAAACCGATGATCATACACATCATTGTTACTCAGACTACGAGTAGAGAATATACCAAATCTATCTCTCGCGACATCAGACTAAGATGTAGTGACTTGAATGCCCACACGTGCGATAGACACATCTCTGAAAACCCTTCTTGTTCCTGTGGTTCGATGTTCGAGGACACTACTTATTATTTCTTCATATGTCCAAGGGGGCGGTCGGGTAGCCTAGTGGTTAAAGCGTTCGCTCGTTACGCCGAAGACCCGGGTTCGATTCCTGACATGGGTACAATGTGTGAAGCCCATTTTCTGGTGTCCCCCGCAGTGATATTGCTGGAATATTGCTAAAAGCGGCGTAAAATCATACTCACTCACTCACTCACTCATATGTCCAAATTGTAGAAAGACAAGTTCTATGGATGAACAACTTCTTCATTACAATTAGTTCTGTGTCCATTAGAGAATTCAATGGCTTTTAATTCACTGGCTTCCAATCATCCCAATCAGCTTCCGTGGTTGTTTACCCTGTCCCATTAGTCATTCACTGGCTTCCAATCATCTTAATTAGCTCTCTGTGTCCATCAATCTATTAACTGTATAAACATTGATGTTAATAAGTATATATACCTACATGTATGTTGTTCAGCACTATCCATCACTTGCTTGATAAAGGTGTTAGGATCTACACCGAAACGTCGCATTAATTGTAATAAAGAAGTTGTTCATCCATAGAACTTGTCTTTCTTCATCACACCAACCTCTAAATGCCACTGAAAGAAGTTGTCCAAATTGTAGTACCATAAGATCAAATTCATACCATGGGATGTAATCTCAATTCTTTACTTATTCTCACGCCGAAGACTCGGGTTCGATTCCCGACATAGGCACAATGTTCGAAGCCCGTATCTTGTGTCCCCCGCCCTGATATTGCTGGAATATTGCTACAAGCGGCGTAAAACTAAAGGCAATTATACCTACCTATTATTTTGGCAAGCAAAATATACATTTATCCTTATTTTTGTGCTATTATATTTGACCGCAACATTGCGCCAATCTTGTTATATGGAGCAGAAATATTGGGTACAAAATATAATGACGATATTGAAAAAGTACATTTTTCTTACTTTAAACGCTTTTTAAAGGTTGGAAAATATGCTTCCAAACTTTAGGTGAAACAGTACGCTTTCCCTTTGATATATTCAGTCAACTCCAATATGACAAAATATTGGTGAAACTTACTGAGGATGGGATCGCAAAGATATCACTAACAATGTTCTAAACTACTGGAAGCTCTTGGTGACAATTGTAAACGAATTGGATGTCCAATGCCAGATATATATTATTTCATGTGGTTATTCTTTTGTTTGGATTTCCCAAGGTGTTGGGGATACAAATTTGTTCTTATACCCTTTTAACAAAGGTTGCGTAACATGCATAGTCAAAGCTGGTATGTCCAGCCATTACAATGATATTAACTCTGCTACAGAACCAGAGAAGTAAATAATGTTTGATGATAGGTCGCTTGTTAGAGCTGTATTTAAGTCCAGAGTGTCATAACACAATTTCAATGAACATTTCAGACGAAGATGTGAAAAAAAGAGAAGTTAAAATGCGTATCTGTAAGAACTGCCAATTAAGAAAGACTGAGGATGGATTTCATATTTTACGAGTATGTGATAAGAATGAACATCTTAGAGAAATGTATATTTCAAGGTTTAACAATATGCATAAAAACAAGATGTTAATGATCAGTCTTTTAAAATCCAACAACTCTGCTGTTATACGTTGATTAGCCAGCCATATTGTTGAAACATATCTTCTCTATCAGATAGATCTTGTATGTCATGTATATCACTTGACTTAACAAATGAAACTGAGATGTCAACCGTACAATGGGCCATGTGACCTTAAAACCGAATAAACATACAGTGTTTTCATACCATACGAAACAAATATGGAAGGATAAAAGAATTGGTGAACAGAGATCATTAATGGTTGTTGGAAAACAAACAAATGTCTAAAAACTTTGCTGACTGCAAACACATTTAACATTTACACATTAACACATATCGACATTGATCATTAACTTCAGGACGAACAATCGTCTTGGTCATATTTGTTTCATGGTTCAGGCTTAACATTGAATGGCACATAGACACCTAAATCTGTATAGCTGAATCAGCGATATCAAAGCTTTAAACAGCTCGAGTGATGGTCAAATATATAACTGTTTGCATACAGGCTCTTCAAAATCTAGAGAACGTCCGAGTGTAATGCAACGAATCTTTGTTGCTTTCAATCTGTCCAACACTGTCAACACCATCCACGATGTACATTGTTTCTAGCTAAACCAGCATTCAGGTAAGTATTGATCAGCAGTGTCTACGGAAGTACATGAGTACGAGGGAAGAGATTGACTTGTGCTAAGATCTCGGGAACATCACAATTTATGTTGGTCATTTTGAAAATAGATTTTACACATCACTCATTAAGAAAGTTCAGCGATGTGTGTATATTTCAAGGCTGTGCATCGCTTCGCGATCTTATCTTCAATCATTTGTTCTGGCATTTGCTCAAGTGATGAAGTCATATTTGTTCGTCGGGGAGTTGACATGAACAACAAGCCGACCATCGCCTCCTCCATGGCGCTCTCAACTGATGTGGATGTTCTGGAATGTACCCTGCAATGTCTCCGGGAGGCTCGGTGTGCTGGTATCTTGTACAACCACACTACAAGAACATGTCGGTATTTTGAGCATGATGTCACTCCGACCACTTATGCTGGGGATTCTTCCTACTTTGGGGGACTGCGATTGAAAGGTAGGACAAATTCATTAAACGAGAGCTGTTCCTCTAGATTAGGCAACTGTTGAAGATTGCTTGTTAAGTTGACCACATGGCTATTTTTTAAATTGTTCCATTATTGTTCCATCATATGATGACAGGTGTGTGGGAGTGAGGTTGTGGGTTGTGTGGGGTTGGGTCGGATGGGGTGTGAGGGTGGATGTGCCTGTGGTATTTTGTATGGAGACCAGATATGATTTTGTAGGTGGAACAAGATTACAGAGATTGGTCGGTGCAAGGTGATTGATTACTTTGATTACTTTCCTGCCTTTTCGAAAAGAACGATGAAATCAGGAACAAAAATATCATCATTAGGGATACCACCATGAAGCCATGTTTCATTTAAGCAAATAACATCGTAAGAGTGACATTCCGCATGGAATAATTCAAAATTGTCCTTTAAAATTCGTGAAATAAAATAAATGATATTCAAATTACCACAGTGATTTTGAGATAGAATATTCCAAATGTTTCTACAACGCTTGACATCCACCCATGCTATTTCGGATCTTCCTCACCACTGCTTACAAGAAATAGTACTAAATTCCTGACAACTAATCACTGTCCAAATACAATGCAGTGAGATCCTAACGAATCTCAACAGAAACAATGTAACGCACTTACACTGCCATGGATTCCCCCACAATTGATAAATGTATCGTTCATGCCAGAACATGAATGATACCTATGTGAGTTGTAGGGAATCAAAATTGTCGGCCAAGGTTTAACGAGTAACGAACTACTGATATCGATAACAAATTTAATTTAGTGTTGAAAGGCGTACATATACGCAACAACAAAAGTTCCTGTAACACCAATATTTTAGTGTATTTTTCAAACAAGTAAAGTTTGGTTTTCAATATTGAAGTACATATATGGAATCAAGCATGCATTCCATGCAAAAGTTGACTTTGATGCAAGCCCAATGCATTTCACTACCCAAGAATGGGTATAAAAACATGTGCGTTAACGGGATTCCATATGCATTCTTTAGCATCGTGCTGACAACAACACTCAGAAAAACAACAAAATTACGCAATTATTCAACATTACGAAATGCCATGCCTGACCGAAAATGAGCGTCTGCGAGCCATTGGTATGCTTGAAGCAGGATCGAGTCAACGTGATGTTGCAAGACAATTTAACGTCCACAGAAACACCATTTGTTGTTTATTGCAACGTTTGCAACAGACGGATGCAGTCAGAGACCATCCGCGGAGTGGCAGGCCACGCGTAACCAATAATCGACAAGACAACTGGATTCGAACAAAACACCTACGAAATCGATTCCAGCCAGCAACAGTGACTGCAAGCAGCATCACTGACCTTCGACGATTCTTCACAAACCGTACGTCGTCGCCTCAGATCTGCAGGGATTGTCGCCAGAAGACCCGCCAGACGTCCCATTTTGACAGGAAACCACGTCTACAGTGGTGCAGACAGCGCCTACGCTGGACGGCCATGTAGTGGGCAAAAGTTCTATTCACTGACGAGTCTCGTTTTCACCTCAGCCACAGCGATGGACGGATTCGAGTGTACCGACGTCGAGGTAAACGTTACGTCAATCATTGTTTCATGGAAGAAGATCGGTTCGGGGGCGGCAGCGTTATAGTATGGGGTGGGAAGACAGAGGATCCGCTTCATAGTGGTAGAGGGAAAGTTCAATAGACTGCGCTACCGCGACGAGATCGCTGTTGTTCTACCGTTTTTGCGTCGTCATGGCCCAGGCATTACCTTTCAACATGACAACGCCCGGCCTCATATTGCTCGACTTGTTCAGGATTCTCTTCAACAAAACAACGTGAATGTCAGCGCACAGAGCACTTATGCACAGTGAATGCTGCGCTATACAAATGCATATATTATTATTATTATTTTTATTATAAATGTCATCCCCTGACCGGCTCGCTCCCCTCTCACCAATCGAACACATCTGGAATGAGATGGATCGGCGCCTTCGACGCCAACCACGCGTTCCACAGACACTCCAGAAACTTCGAAACATGCTCCAGCAGATATGGACAGATATCCCACAGGACTTTGTGCGACGCCTGGTCACTTCTATGAGACGAAGATGTGTTGCTTGCATCGCAACCAGAGGTGGACACACATGCTATTGATTTGTAAATTGACATTTTGGCATGTTCATGTTTTTTTTATGAAATCACGCATTTTCAAGTTAGTATGGCAAATTAAACAATTGAACACTTACAGGAGTCTTTTTTCTGTTGTAAACCGAAATTGTTTCAGATTTGGTAAAAAACGTAACTTTGCATTAAATCTTATTCAATGTCACAGGAACATTTGTTGTTAAGTATATTTGAAATAAGCATCACATTGATTATGTGAATGTATTTGGTGCTCGAGTTCATATTAACTACCATTTGCTTACATTTGTCACCTTACATTGCTTGTAATAAACACCCACCCGTACCCTGTATTAATCGGGTGAATAATAGTATCTGTTTTCATTTTCAAAGTGATATACTCAAAATTAAATAGAGAACACGATAGATGTTCCAGTGACACTGTAACTGTTCAGTGGGAATAGGTATTAATATTTTGCGTTTGCTGCATTTTTGATACCAGAAGTACCCATCTGGTGTACACTGTTTTGGCAATCTCATCTTATAAACTGGTGTCATAGACATTTATCAGAGTGGGAGCTATGCCATATGCAGATAGTTCAAAAAGATGTTCAGGAAATATGAAAACCAAGAACAGAAGGTACATAACCTTTTCCAAGGTTTATAGTTTAGGGGTAATGGCATCTTTGGGGTACAACAGAGGTACAGAGGTACAACAGAGGTTAGTGAGTGAAAATAGTTTAACGCCGCTTTGAACTTAAGTATACAATAAGAAGGAAAGAATAATTTAACGCCGATTTCAACTTAAGTATACATGGGGAGGTAAGAATGGTTTAACGCCGCTTTGAACTTAAGAATACAATAAGAAGGTAAGAATAGTTTAACGCCGCTTTGAACTTAAGTATACAATAAAAAGGTAAGAAAAGTTTAACACCGCCTTCAGCACACAATAAGAAGGTAAGAATGGTTTAACGCCGCTTTAAACTTAAGTATACAATAAGAAAGTAAGAATGGTTTAACGCCGCCTTCAGCACACAATAAGAAGGTAAGAATGGTTAAACGCCGCTTTAAACTTAAGTATACAATAAGAAAGTAAGAATGGTTTATCACCGCCTGGAACTTAAGTATACAATAAAAAGGTAAGAATAGTTTAACGCCGCTTTGAACTTAAGTATATTGGAAGGTAAGAATAGTTTTACGCCGCTTTGAACTTAAGTATGCAGTAAGAAGGTTAGAAGAGTTTAATGCCGCCTTGAACTTAAGTATACAATAGGAAGGTAAGAATGGTTTAACGCCGCTTTGAACTTAAGTATACAATTAGAAGGTAAGAATAGTTTAAAGCCGTCCTGAACTTAAGCATACAATAATAAGGTAAGAATAGTTTTACGCCGCTTTGAACTTAAGTATATAGGAAGGTAAGAATAGTTTAACGCCGCTTTGAACTTAAGCATACAGTAAGAAGGTAAGAAGAGTTTAACACCGCCTTGAACTTAAGCATACAGTAAGAAGGTAAGAAGAGTTTAACGCCGCCTTGAACTTAAGTATACAGTAAGAAGGTAAGAATAGTTGAACGCCGTCTTGAACTTAAGCATACAATAAGAAGGTAAGAAGAGTTTAACGCCGCCTTGAACTTAAGCATACAATAAGAAGGTAAGAATGGTTTAACGCCGCTTTGAACTTAAGTATACAATAAGAAGGTAAGAATAGTTTTACGCCGCTTTGAACTTAAGTATATTGGAAGGTAAGAATAGTTTTACGCCGCTTTGAACTTAAGTTTACAGTAAGAAGGTAAGAAGAGTTTAACACCGCCTTGAACTTAAGCATACAATAAGAAGGTAAGAAGAGTTTAACGCCGTCTTGAACTTAAGTATACAGTAAGAAGGTAAGAAGAGTTTAACGCCGCCTTGAACTTAAGTATACAATAAGAAGGTAAGAATAGTTTAACGCCGTCTTGAACTTAAGCATACAATAAGAAGGTAAGAAGAGTTTAACGCCGCCTTGAACTTAAGCATACAATAAGAAGGTAAGAATGGTTTAACGCCGCTTTGAACTTAAGTATACAATAAGAAGGTAAGAATAGTTTTACGCCGCTTTGAACTTAAGTATATAGGAAGGTAAGAATAGTTTTACGCGGCTTTGAACTTAAGTATACAGTAAGAAGGTAAGAAGAGTTTAACACCGCCTTGAACTTAAGCATACAATAAGAAGGTAAGAATAGTTTAAAGCCGCCTTGAACTTAAGTATACAATAAGAAGGTAAGAATAGTTTAACGACGCTTTGAACTTAAGTATACAATAAGAAGGTAAGAATAGTTTAACGCCGCTTTGAACTTAAGTATACAATAGAAAGGTAAAATTAGTTTAACACAGCTTTGAACTTAAGTATACAATAAGAAGGTAAGAATGGTTTATCGCCGCTTTGAACTTAAGTATACAATAAGAAGGGTAAGAATGGTTTATCGCCGCTTAGAACTTAAGTATACAGTAAGAAGGTAAGAAGAGTTTAACACTGCCTTGAACTTAAGCATACAGTAAGAAGGTAAGAAGAGTTTAACGCCGCCTTGAACTTAAGTATACAGTAAGAAGGTAAGAATAGTTTAACGCCGTCTTGAACTTAAGCATACAATAAGATGGTAAGAAGAGTTTAACGCCGCCTTGAACTTAAGCATACAATAAGAACGTAAGAATGGTTTAACGCCGCTTTGAACTTAAGTATACAATAAGAACGTAAGAATGGTTTAACGCCGCTTTGAACAGAAGTTGTCATAAGGAAAGAACCATCATGCAGTTTATCAATTTGCCACCTTTTGGTTTATGTGGTAACTTAAGTATACATTGGAAAGGTAAAAATAGTTTAACGCCGCCTTGAACTTAAGTATACAATAAGAAGGTAAGAATGGTTTATCGCCGCTTTGAACTTAAGTATACAATAAGAAGGTATGAACGGTTTAACGCCGCTTTGAACTTAAGTATACAATAAGAATGTAAGAATGGTTTATCGCCGCTTTGAACTTAAGTATACAATAAGAAGGTAAGAATGGTTTATCGCCGCTTTGAACTTAAGTATACAATAAGAAGGTAAGAATGGTTTAACGCCGCTTTGAACTTAAGTATACAATAAGAAGGTAAGAATGGTTTATCGCCGCTTTGAACTTAAGTATACAATAAGAAGGTAAGAATGGTTTATCGCCGCTTTGAACTTAAGTATACAATAACAAGGTAAGAATGGTTTAACGCCGCTTTGAACTTAAGTATACAATAAGAAGGAAAGAATGGTTTGACGACGCTTTGAACTTAAGTATACAATTAGAAGGTAAGAAGAGTTTAACGCCGCCTTGAACTTAAGTATACAATAAGAAGGTAAGAATAGTTTAACGCCGCTTTGAACTTAAGTATACAATAGAAAGGTAAAATTAGTTTAACGCCGCTTTGAACTTAAGTATACAATAAGAAGGTAAGAATGGTTTATCGCCGCTTTGAACTTAAGTATACAATAAGAACGTAAGAATGGTTTAACGCTGCTTTGAACAGAAGTTGTCATAAGGAAAGAAGCATCGTGCAGTTTATCAATTTGCCACCTTTTGGTTTATGTGGCAACTTTAGTATACATTTGAAAGGTAAAAATAGTTTAACGCTGCCTTGAACTTAAGTATACAATAAGAAGGTAAGAATGGTTTATCGCCGCTTTGAACTTAAGTATACAATAAGAAGGTATGAACGGTTTAACGCCGCTTTGAACTTAAGTATACAATAAGAATGTAAGAATGGTTTATCGCCGCTTTGAACTTAAGTATACAATAAGAAGGTAAGAATGGTTTATCGCCGCTTTGAACTTAAGTATACAATAAGAAGGTAAGAATGGTTTAACGCCGCTTTGAACTTAAGCATACAATAAGAAGGTAAGAATGATTTAACGCCGCTTTGAACTTAAGTATACAATTAGAAGGTAAGAATAGTTTAAAGCCGTCTTGAACTTAAGCATACAATAAGAAGGTAAGAAGAGTTTAACGCCGTCTTGTACTTAAGTATACAATAAGAAGGTAAGAATAGTTTTACGCCGCTTTGAACTTAAGTATATAGGAAGGTAAGAATAGTTTAACGCTGCTTTGAACTTAAGTATACAGTAAGAAGGTAAGAAGAGTTTAACACCGCCTTGAACTTAAGCATACAATAAGAAGGTAATAATAGTTTAAAGCCATCTTGAACTTAAGCATACAATAAGAAGGTAGGAATAGTTTAACGCCGCTTTGAACTTAAGTATACAGTAAGAAGGTAAGAAGAGTTTAACACCACCTTGAACTTAAGCATACAATAAGAAGGTAGGAATAGTTTAACGCCGCTTTGAACTTAAGTATACAGTAAGAAGGTAAGAAGAGTTTAACACCACCTTGAACTTAAGTATACAGTAAGAAGGTAAGAAGAGTTTAACGCCGTCTTGAACTTAAGCATACAGTAAGAAGGTAAGAAGAGTTTAACGCCGCCTTGAACTTAAGTATACAGTACGAAGGTAAGAATAGTTTAACGCCGTCTTGAACTTTAGCATACAGTAAGAAGGTAAGAAGAGTTTAACGCCGCCTTGAACTTAAGCATACAATAAGAAGGTAAGAATGGTTTAACGCCGCTTTGAACTTAAGTATACAATAAGAAGGTAAGAATAGTTTTACGCCGCTTTGAACTGAAGTATATTGGAAGGTAAGAATAGTTTTACGCCGCTTTGAACTTAAGTATACAGTAAGAAGGTAAGAAGAGTTTAAAGCCGCCTTGAACTTAAGCATACAATAAGAAGGTAAGAATAGTTTAACGCCGCCTTGAACTTAAGTATACAATAAGAAGGTAGGAATAGTTTAACGACGCTTTGAACTTAAGTATACAATAAGAAGGTAAGAATAGTTTAACGCCGCTTTGAACTTAAGTATACAATAGAAAGGTAAAATTAGTTTAACGCTGCTTTGAACTTAAGTATACAATAAGAAGGTAAGAATGGTTTATCGCCGCTTTGAACTTAAGTATACAATAAGAAGGGTAAGAATGGTTTATCGCCGCTTTGAACTTAAGTATACAATAAGAAGGTAAGAATGGTTTATCGCTGCTTTGAACTTAAGTATACAATAAGAAGGGTAAGAATGGTTTATCGCCGCTTTGAACTTAAGTATACAATAAGAACGTAAGAATGGTTTAACGCTGCTTTGAACAGAAGTTGTCATAAGGAAAGAACCATCGTGCAGTTTATCAATTTGCCACCTTTTGGTTTATGTGGTAACTTAAGTATACATTGGAAAGGTAAAAATAGTTTAACGCCGCCTTGAACTTAAGTATACACTAAGAAGGTAAGAATGGTTTATCGCTGCTTTGAACTTAAGTATACAATAAGAAGGTATGAACGGTTTAACGCCGCTTTGAACTTAAGTATACAATAAGAAGGTAAGAATGGTTTATCGCCGCTTTGAACTTAAGTATACAATAAGAAGGTAAAAATGGTTTATTGCCGCTTTGAACTTAAGTATACAATAAGAAGGTAAGAATGGTTTATCGCCGCTTTGAACTTAAGTATACAATAAGAAGGTAAGAATGGTTTAACGCCGCTTTGAACTTAAGCATACAATAAGAACGTAAGAATGGTTTAACGCCGCTTTGAACTTAAATAAACAATAAGAAGGTAAGAATGGTTTAACGCTGCTTTACACAGAAGTTGTCATAAGGAAAGAACCATCGTGCAGTTTATCAATTTGCCACATTTTGGTTTATGTTTTACGATGCAGCAAAGTCGTGTGCAGAGGTGAAAAGCAAGTTCAAGGTCACCGCTGACGACGATTATTGGCTGTATCCGGTTGTGTTCGCCGGGAAACCTGTAAAGATGTACTGCCACCTCATGGAGACAGCTTCACCAGAAGAATATATCACCTTGCCAAACTACAATGGTGGCTTCAGACCTGGTGTTTACAGGCCTTCATGTGGCTCAGAAACCCCAACAGGCTTTGGTGAAGGGGTGTACCAATTCCTGAAGATCCGAGTAACTTTGAGCCCATTTGTAAGTGTCCTTGACCTTGTACCTGCTATATCTGAACACAGGTATATATGCTAGAATGGTGATTATTGTGCAATGCTGAGATATGAAGGTTATATCGAGAAATGAACCATCTTTGGGAGATTATTTGAGTTTTATAACTTTTTATCGTACTTGTTTCACCCCCTGCAACTTTAAAAGAGCTTTGTGTCCAACTTTTATCACTTTTTTGTCTTTTACGCCCCATGGCATCTGTTTCACCAGAAAATCGAAGTTATTCTCTGGCAATGACTTTCTTATGTAGTGTATAATAACGATGGTAAGCCATGTGGTGAAATGCGTATTTATCTATTTCATTCATTTTCTTGTCTTGTCAAGAGCTGGATTGTTTATTGAGGATAAACTCAAGCCATATCCCATCGCCCAACAAAATATTAACACCAAGTAACCATTCTCAATATCCAACTTTTCCAACCCATATCTGAATTTTAAAATTCTAAAAACGATTGCTACTAATTTCACCTGTTGTAAAATTCCAAATTGTATTCACCTTTCCCAAATACCGTAAATATATTGATAACTAAACAACCATCATATCTGTGTATTCAAGTACGCCGCGGGTACACTTAGTGTGTTCTCTACCTTATGCATGGCATCAAAGAACACCCGACCAATGAATAATGATTTGAAAATGAATGAGTGTGTACTCCTTCTAGGCCATGACAGTCGACAAGAGTGATGTGACGTTCGCTCCTATGGTTGGGGACTTGACCGAGAGCTATTCGTATGGCCATGCAGATGATGCTTATTCCCGACACATAGAAGGGGTCCGGGCTTCGTGTGGACCAAAGGGCAACTTCACCATCGACACAGCGGGGACAGGGCTCATCATTGACCCTACCGTACGTTTCTTCACATAAACTGAAAGTATACACCCACTTTGATGGTGCATGTGGCTGAAAATGAAAGAAACAAGACATGGTTACTCGACGGTGATGTATTTGATGCTGGTTTCATAACTGTATTTTGGATCTTAGGTTTGAAGTGTTTTCAACCTTGATAACGTTTGTAATATTTGGGTCAAATCCAATTTTCAAGTGTTTACTTTCTTTTGCCCGGCAATTTTTGTTCAAAAGTAGTTTCACTGGTATTCTCCTTTGCTCTGTCATTCACGTGTTACACATTCGAGTCATTATCTCGACTTTTCGTCTATTGTTTTTTGTTCGAAATATGCATCTGTTGACCCTGAAGCTCATGGGTACCTGAAAGGATGAGATTGTAATGTGATTGTATATATATATATATATGTATATTTACAACGTTATTGTCTTCAGACTGTCTAGCAAAGTTATTGTTCAGTAAATCGTTCTCCCAACACACATCACCACGATCAAAATATCAAAAAGTCGACACCTAATACGATATTACTACTCTCCCTAATTCGTTAATCCGGATATTGGTTTCCCCCACTATCCACCACGAACGGTACCCTCCGGATAAACGAGCTTTCACTGTACCCTGCCTGTAGGGATAAGTCTTCACTGTACATTGTTGTAAGAGATACGACCTTTTATTACTTGCCCGTGAAGAGATCACCCGTTTAATAAACATACAGCTTTATTACACATTGTGTAATACCAAAACGCGTGCTTATGTACTCTCGGAACACGTTTCACGAACAAATATTGAAAGTTCTCAACATCCCTTGGCGTATTCAACGACATTGTGTGTGGAGATGATAGATCACTGGGAGGAGCTTATGCACACTCGATGACCCCAGCAACCTTGTTGCTAGGCTGACGTCACATGGCATTGTTTCGCCGATGGATCTTGCAACAAAATTCAACAAATAACGTCATCGGGTATTGTGACGTGATTGTAAACTTTGAGGTGCAAGGCCCCGTTCCACAAGGCGATCGTACTCTAGCGCAACGACAGTCGTTAGTCTTAGTTAAATTATGTGAGTTGTGATAGCCTTAGCACTACGATAATTTTGTGGGACGAACGCCTGAATTCTAAAGGTGGACCATTGTATGATATTAAATTCATACGTTTCAACTTTTGACGTGTTTGAAGTATTATTCTGTTAAACTCAATTGGATTATGCCATGGATCGTGTAGGTGTCAGCCTATTTACACTCAACAGTATAATTCTAAAATCATTATAAATGACAAGTAATAAATAAAATACTAAACTCGCTCTCGTGTAAAACCAATTTTATGAAACTCGAGAATAGTTGTGGTATCTGACGAGCGAAAGCGAGTCAGATACCACAACTATTCACTCGTTTCATAAAATTGGTATTACACGGGAGCTCGTTTAGTATTCTATATATCTCTACATTGAAATGTTCCAGCAGAGACAATGGGTATCAAGATCGTTTGCTTCATCACAAGATGAATAAAAGAAACTTTAAAAAAGAACTATATCGATCTACTCCCGTCATCAGTGTAATGATGTCAATATTTAATGATTTTAAAATTGTGTAGAAGTGTCATGCTAATAGGAAGCTCCCTTGTTCGCGCAAACGTGTCTCGTCTCTCCTACATTGTGTATGGGAATGCTTTGAACCGAAGGATTCTTTGCATTAGAGGAAGTTCGTGATTGAGTGAATGTTGTGCAACGTCGCATTCAGCTATATTTGAGTTATATCACGACAGTTTGTAAATGACTCCAGGGAAACCAGTGACTGACAACATGACCACCGAAAACATAAATCGACACGGGTTAATGATCGCAAATGGCGCCCCATAAAAACGCCATCGTTTCCTGTTTTCGGTCTGGAATAATCATTCAGTGTTCACTTTTGATGGTATGAAGTAGGTGTCTATGGAGCGATGTTTAAGGAAGATTTGGTGTATGACTTTAAATTATTATTGTTTAATTTGTAGTCAGTTAGAGGTGTAGAAGTGGGCTTATCCCTACATCGCACATATGCATAGCAAACGTTCTTCAAGGGGGGAGCGGACATACAGAAAAGAATATTGACATTAAACGGTGAACCGACGAGAGTATGCGGTAGCCACAGCCAACGTCTAGGTTACCGAGGACAAGTTCTAGGTCACTGAGGACAAGTTCTAGGTTACTGAGGACAAGTTCTGGGTTGCTGAGGACAAGTTCTAGGTTGCTGAGGACAAGTTCTAGGTTACCGAGGACAAGTTCTACGTTACCGAGGACAAGTTCTACGTTACCGGGACCAAGTTCTAGGTTACTGAGGACAAGTTATAGGTTACTGAGGACAAGTTCTAGGTTACCGAGGACAAGTTCTAGGTTACCGAGGACAAGTTCTACGTTACCGAGGACAAGTTCTAGGTTACTGAGGACAAGTTCTAGGTTACCGAGGACAGGTTCTAGGTTACCGAGGACAAGTTCTAGGTTACTGGGGACAAGTTTTACGTTACTGAGGACGAGTTCTAGGTTACAGAGGACAAGTTCTAGGTTACTGAGGACAAGTTCTAGGTTGCTTAGGACAAGTTCTAGGTTACTGAGGACAAGTTCTAGGTTGCTTAGGACAAGTTCTAGGTTACTGAGGACAAGTTCTAGGTTACTGAGGACAAGTTCTAGGTTACTGAGGACAAGTTCTAGGTTACTGAGGACAAGTTCTACGTTGCCGAGGACAAGTTCTAGGTTACTGAGGACAAATTCTAGGTTACTGAGGACAAGTTCTAGGTTACTGAGGACTAGTTCTAGGTTGCTGAGGACAAGTTCTAGGTTACTGAGGACAAGTTCTAGGTTGCTTAGGACAAGTTCTAGGTTACTGAGGACAAGTTCTAGGTTACTGAGGACAACTTCTAGGTTACTGAGGACAAGTTCTAGGTTACTGAGGACAAGTTCTACGTTGCCGAGGACAAGTTCTAGGTTACTGAGGAGAAATTCTAGGTTACTGAGGACAAGTTCTAGGTTACTGAGGACTAGTTCTAGGTTGCTGAGGACAAGTTCTATCTTGGAATCCCCACATGATTTCACAGTTTGATATTTTTAATTTATCATTGATGGCAACAACCAAACGTAATTATTTTCCCTTCGCATCTATTCCGAGATCGATTTGATACCTTTGGAAGCGGTTTCCAATCATGCGTTTGTGTTGATAAAGCAAACAAATAATGAACGTTCTCTTCATGCTGTTCGACAGACAACCTGGAATCTGTTTGGTAATAACGCCTGGAAACAAGTGAACAGGTCAACCGATGGGACCAAGGTGGACATTCTGTGCGGAGGATTTGCTGGCAGCTGTCAACCAAACGGACCTCTAACCCTGGTCGTTAACCCTTCCGACGGTGAGACCCATGCCGTAGGATGTGTTAGAATAACATTTGTAACACAGTCATGCCAATAATTTGCCTTTATGTCCGCTCCTATACAAAATGGAAATCAACAAATAATGCCGTTTTGCATTTACAAATGACTTTAATTCATGGATCAGGTGCCATTGGGAACCTGTATCTTTTACAGAGAAAACAAATTGGGGTTAGGGTGTGATGTGATGTGGTTAGGGTGTGGTGTGAAGTGGTGCGGTGCGGTGCGGTGCGGTGTACATGCTTGCCTTAAAAAGCGACCATGGTTGTCGTAAGAAGCTGTTAGAACATTCTGAAAAATATACACATGACGTACCAATGATCCGTTAATCCTGAAATCTGTAAATTTGGACGATTCAACAAACGAATACATCTTCCAAAAACACTGGATACCGAAATGAAGGATTCATCTCGATGAAATCCAAATTTACTTTCTGTCTGTAAAATCGATTATTTTTTCAGTTCTTGATTTGAGTGTCGCCGTGGACCCTAATTACATCTGGTGAAATCGGCAGTGGACGATAGGCTTGGGTAATCTACCATGACACCCATCTGACAGGTATTGGGATCGTCGGAACCGAAGTGTCAAGCTGAATCGATTAACCGTTTTACTCCTACTCACCTGAAAGTCAAGTGGGCTTTTTCACGGCGTTCTTGTCCATCGTCCGGTCTCAATCGTGCGTCATACGTAGTGTGTCTTGCAATATTCTCCTCGGAAACAGCCGAACAAATGAAACTAACCCTTCACATACATGTATGATGACAACCGAGTTTGCTCAAAAGGTTCGAATCCAATTTTCAATTTAACTGCGACAGCAGCCATTTTGAAATACCTTTTAATGACCATAAGTCGGCAATTTGGGTTCACAATATAATGAAATTTCGTATATGTGTAAATAATATTGGAACTCAATACACGTATGCTCAGTGTTTGCAATATTTAAATTTTTAACCGAAGAGGTTCAAATGTTTCGAATGTGAAGTTTTAATATGGCCCCCACGGCATCAATGTTGAAAAAGTATTTATTGCCATTACTCAACCATGTTTGTACAAAATGTAATTGCATTTGCTATTTGTTAATTTTGTTGTCGGATTCAATACTGATATGTTTTGTGTTCCTTTTCGGAAAGAAGAATTAACTTTTGATCTTGTTTTGACCATGCTCTCAAATTCTCTTATATAAATTTATTCTCATCTGAAAATGCCGGATTGAGTAAGCTGATCTTTGATTATGTTTCTCTATATATGATCACACAATTTGTTCAAATCGTCAAAAAAATTTCTTCAGGTTTTATGCAGACATTATTTCAATATAAAGGCTGATTTCAGCCGTTCTTAAGTAGCTATCTTTGTAGACATTTTGAACCGTTGATTAGATTTCCAGGTGAGCTACAGTGCATTGACACTGAATTGTTTCAAAATGTAATGAAATTTGGTATATATGTAGTTTTTCACTGGATATTATGATCATGGCACTTTTACCTATGCTATGCATGTATTCTTTACATATTTGGTTTGAACTATACATTTTAGAGTTTTTATTCCGTAGTATTTATAAGAATATATCTGAATATCAATGCTGACAGCAACTTTTCTTTTAGTGTCTGTCCTTTTTGACGTGTGTAAACTGTTGTCTTCAAACCCAAGTGGGCTACATTGCCATCGGCACTATATTGTTTCAAATGTGATGTAGTTCGGTAAATGTGTCGTTAGTATCGGGGATAACGCATGTTTCTCTTTTCAAGATATTCTGACAGTTTCTACCTACGCTCTTCTATTCTTTTAAAGGCTAAGTGGCGCTATAAACGTATTTATTCTTCTCTGAAAAGTGACAGATTGAGTAATCTGAAAATGTGTGTTTCTTCTTAAGATGACATATTTTTAGTTTAAACCGTCAGATATTTGTTAGTTGTTAGTCCGTAATATGTACGCAGAAAATAGTTGAATATCAATGCTGACTTCAACTTTTATTTAAGTGTCTGTCGTTGTTGACGTTTGTAACCTGTTGCTTACACACCCAGGTGAGCTACAGTGCCCGTGGCACTATTCTTTACATTTTTACTATAGGTGGACTAGGCACAGGCGCATTGCCAGTTCTGAGAAGTTTGCCTTACAGTGAATCACGGCCGCCATCTTGAAAATTCTTATATGGGTCAGGAATATATCTTTGTAAATAAATATGTTTACTGGTGATGGGGTGTTGGGAGTCGCTTTGATATTGAGTCGTATTGTTAGCTAGGGGTCAGCAGTCGTATTAATTTGGAGACGCGTTAATATTAGGATCAACAGTAATTAATTTATGACGTTCCTGATAAACACTCACGCGTGATAACCTCTTTATCATGTATTGTCATTCTTAATATTTGCTGTAAAAAAACACCTTTCTCATCTCACAAACGGTACCTTAACATTTCAATGTATTCCTAGAATACATGTGCATGAATATGCATGAATGTGCATGAATATGTATTACGTCAGAAGGTCACTGATTTGTCAGTCGGACAGTGACAATAAAGTTCCAACTGAAACCTGTTTCTTAGACAGTGGCGTAACTACACCAAGGCAGAATAACAACTGCCTACACAAATTGTTTCTATTTGCCTTTCGCAGCAATCCATGGTCCGTCCGCTAGAGTAACTGCCCTTTATCAAAGGAAAGCTAGGTACAATAAATTTCCTAAAAACCTGCCTGTGCGTTTCATTTTTTGAAGAGTGTGTGCAGACATCATTTGAATACGGGGGCACGGGTGGCCCAGTCGTCTAAGGCACCGCGATTCGCTGTGCAGAGTTGCAGTGGTAAACGTCTGAGACCTGCATCACTTTGGGCGTTCCTCCCATATTAATCTGACACGCCGTGATTTAACTGTAATACTGTTAAAAGCGGCGTTAAACCCAACTCACTCACTCAATCACTTTTTTTAAATAACGGTTGACAGCAATGATTTGTTAAGTGCCTGTCTTTGTTAACATTTCAAACCGTTGACTAGATTTTCAGGTGAGCGGCAGTGCTTTGGCACTATATTGTTTGAAAATGTTATGAAATTTGATAGATGTGTAGTAAGTAGTTGGGTTCCACACGAATGTGTCCTTTTCACGATATTTTGATCTTGATATAGTATGATCATGGCACTTTTGACCATACACTTTTACCTATACTAAGTTGACATATTTTGACATATTTTAATTAAAGCATTAGATTTTAGTGTTTTTATTCCGTAGTATTTATGACGAACATATCTGAATATCAAGCAACATTGCTTTTAGTGTCTTTGTTAACATATGTAAAGTGTTGTCTATATACGCAGATGTGCTACATTGGCCTTGGAACTATTTTGTGCACTTTTATCAAATCTGGACTAGGCATAGATACATTGGCAATTCTAGCAAAGTAGCATTTTAATGGCAACCCTTGTTTCACAGAGACAACGTGTTAGTTTCACTGTTTCATCAGTTGTGCTGTAACTGGTTAATTAATTGTATAACATTTTCTCATTTTTGATTGGTTGTAGAAATAAATTCTTCTGATTGGTGGAAAACGTTTGCTTCGTCATACCATTCAGTGGATTCTGACAATTAGCAAGAAAAGTAAAACACTTGCAAGAAAGAAAACCGTTATTGTATCTAAGGCATTCGTACATCTATCACACATTTTGAAATCCGTCAATTTATAAATACAATAATTTCTTAAGTAACAGCCTGGTATTTTAAAAAGAAAAATGTTTTTTTGTCTGACACAAGATATCATTTGGACACAATAGTCCTACGGGTATTTTTAGGTATGTCCTTTGCTGAAAATGCGTTCTGGTCATATAGGAACTTAATATTTCATTGAAATGTGATTCTGAATGACGCCATTATTTTGGCATGGCTGAACTGGTTTTCTGTAGTGATATCGCTTTTCACATATCTAATGCGTTGCAATGTAAACATGTTAATAAAACACATTAAACAAAGTCTCCAATTTTTTTGAGTACTTCCTATGCAATACTTCCCAAAACCTTCACGTGAGCTTTGGTCCGAAATGTTGGACACACACACACAATTTGCAACGTACTTGAGTGGTATGATCACTTTTGACGAGTTTGCGGGCAAGCGAATTCTTGTTTTCATAACAATACATTCAAAGTACAGACTGTTTATTCGGTACAAATTACGAAGATAATCTGTAAAATATATAATTTAGAAAACTCCTCGTAACTTTGACAATTTTCTGACTTGCGGGTATTGAATTGGTTGCTTCAATATTACCATCATATAAGAAAGCTACGCGATAAATTGCAAAGACAAATGAAGAACGAAGTGTGGTTTATTATTCTATCATGACATTATTTTTGGAGATTCGAAAATGCGCTCGCAACTTGATGACGTCGTATATTGAACGACGCTATTTTTGAAAGGGGAGTGTCTAGTGAGATGTTCCTCATAGATGTAGCTGGGCAACGCAGATAAATGCGATGGCTGATCTACATCGCATCCAAAACAGGGGGAGATATGACAATCGTCATTGGGAGAAAGGTACAGGTAATGGACGTGAGCATTGAGACAATATGCGGGAAATACCACCTGTGCATAAAATGGACTTGTCCGACATTGCCGAGGTCGTATTATATTCAGGGAGTCATCATTATTAAAATACGGATAAAAAATATTTAAAGCTTGCACATTTTATCATCATCCGGAAGGAGGCTGTACATAATGTTGATAACTCATATAAAAATGTGAGTATTCAACTCGTTGCGTCTATGATGCAGGGGGCACGGGTGGCCCAGTCGTCTAAAGCGCCGCGATTCGCTGTGCAGAGTTGCGTCCCTTGGCACGCCAGAAACCTATGATTGTGGGTTCGAATCCATTTTCGCCCCGGTTATGTTTCTAGGTTTGTCAGCACCATACCCGTGCTCGTGGGTTTCACCGAAGCGATAAACGTCTGAGACCTGAATCATTTCGGGCTTTCCTCCCACATTAAGCTGACACGCCGTGATATAATTGTAATACAGTTAAAAGGGCGTTAAACCCAACTCACTCACTCACTATGATGCAAAAAATGGATGTAATGTATCGCTGGTCTTTTTTTATTTTTCAGTGAAATCGTTGGCACCATAAGTCAGCATTGTAAAGTCTGTGCTGCAATCTGTTGTTGTTGATTGGGACGTGAAATCCTCTTGGCTTTTCACTGCGAAATGGATACAGAATTCATTATATATTAGGTTTGATCAATATTTTTAAGAACGATTTCGATTTAGTTTCTTGGCGAATAGTCCTCACGGATCAATACGCCATACAATATATTATTACTTCAAAGTAGATATATTAAGAATAGTGTATGCTTATTTACCGGTATTCCACACTATCGTTTATTTATTTGGTGTTTGGTTGGCAGCATTGTTTGTATATTATTTGAACAATTATTTATATGTGCAAAGAGACACCTGTGTACCAGCAAACACTGGGTTTCAAAGCGTGCTGGAATCGACAATCGACTTTTACAGGCTTTTACTGGACGAACAAGACAAAGCAACGTACTGGGAATAAAACAAAGTCCAACATTGTCCTCATAGAGTTATTCCATAACGTTTTCGAGTAAATATTTAGATTGATCCGGCGAGTCAATCATTCATTGTGGCCGAAGCCTCTGTCTTGCTAACAGTGTCATTATATTGTTCTATCCTGAACAGCCGGGCAAAAGAAAGTACACACCAATGTTGACTTTCCTGGTGGCTAATAATGAAACAACAAAAGACAGTTACTCGATCTTTATGTATTTGACACGGGTCTCGTAGTCGCGTTGTTGTCATCCTTGTAACGTTTCGATAACTTTTGCAATGTTCGATCAAATCCAATTTTCCAAGGTATACTTCCTGTGCTCATCAGTTTACATGATGTTCCAGTATCATCTGTATCAAGAACAAATACTGTTTTACATGTTGTTCTCACCCCTTTGTAAAGTTAATGGTTTGAAACACTGCAACGCTGGTGTCCGTCCGGATGGAACTAGGATGAGGATCGCACGTTCGTCGGTCAAGGCGATTGATATTCCTTTAACAGTTAACCCACTTTGTAATATGGAATAAAAGATGAATGCTATGTCGTGTTTGCAAATCAAGGACACATTTTCTTCAAGAACATTTTACTAATCATGTTAATGTGGACAAATATAAATGGTTCTATACATCTGAAGCTACTTATTTCATAACAAGATTATCTGACTTTTTACATAATGCTTACAGCACCCGGTGTTTAAGAAATACACGACGAGTGGGAGCTGTTTATCAAACAATAAAACACTGCAGGGAGAATAAACCATGAGGGGGGTGGGGGGGTGGGGTGGGGGGTGGTGGACCTTTTTTCCCAATGCCGATTGCGTTAATCTGCGCTGTCCAACTACATCTATGGGGAATAACTCACTGGACACTTCCCTCTCGAACAATGTTTAACGTGAAAAAAAAACTCGCCTTGTTCTTCATTGTTCTTTGCGTAAATAAGTTGTTAAAGTAGCCTTGTGTGTGCACTGTCATTAATAACATCCCATTGTAGCCCACGTGTATATTGGCCAGGGATTCTCCATATCTCGGCCCACCTACATCGATCTCAAGGTGCTGACACGCTGTGACAACCGAAGCAATGCTAAACACAACTCAGACACTCTGGTTGTTTGTTTGTTGTTTAACGCCGTACTCAGCAATATTCCAGCTATATGACGGCGGTCTGTAAATAATCTACTCTGGACCAGACAATCCAGTGATTGATATCATGAGCATCGATCTACGCATTTTAGGATATGATGACATGCATCAACCAAGTCAGCTAGCCTGACCACCCGACCCCGTTAGTCGCCTCTCGCGACAAGCATGGATTGCTGGAGACCAATTCTAACCCGGATCTTAACGGGTGCATATAAAACAATGCCTAGTAGAAGTGTAAATACAATTTAAACGGCAAATCGTCATGTCTAGTGATGTTTTATCTCAAATTTCAAATTTGCATTAACCAAATATATCACTTATTCGTTTACCTGAGTTTGCTGAAGGGATACGATGCAAAACATTGACTTCCAAAGACTTAAATAAATTCTGCTCATAATACTCGAATTTTTCCAAAAAATACTGAATACCATAGAAGGGGGTGCGCATGATACAATGGACATGCATGTTCAACGAAAAAAGTGGTATGTATTGTTTATCGACCTGTTCACAAGAGAGTAGCAATGTTGTTGTGCATATCTGAAATGAAATACAAGATTAATCCATGAAATTCCATTCAGTATATATATACACACACCATCTTCTTTATATCAGTTTCAGACATTGTACTTTCGCTGTCTCAACAACTATATAATATATATAGTCACAGCGCAGGACGAACAGCGTGTTGCTTGTGTTATAAGGGACGCAACTCTTGCAGGCTAGCAACGTACAACGTGATGTTGTTCACAAGATATTTATAGATCATTTATAGATCGGTCCAATATATATTTGGCGTCGGTCTCAGATGTAACGTGAACATGTAGCACTTTGTAGTAAGTGCTTGTCTGTGATAGATAAAAGTGACAAAGCCCTTTCCATGTATCTTTCCGACTATATCATGAGCATGTGTTACTGAGTCATTATTGAATAGTGATGATACCAGGTACAAAGGTGAGCGTACCCTGCACTGCCCGACAAGTGGTACCCGACACAAACACATGTAAAGGCAAGTCAATTGTTGACCTGTAAAAAAACTCGGAAAATAGGATACAAGTAATAATAGGCAAATACATGTACATCAGACATATTTGTTGTCAGTGATGCGTCAAATTTGGAATGTCTACCACAAAACGTTTTGAAAGCTTTACTGCGGTCTTAAATGTTGTAACTTTGATCAAACAACTTCTGAGAAAGAGTTGTACGGCACTCTTTGAAATCGTTGTGGAAAGAGCATGATCGTTTTACCACAAAGTTGTGAAATGTAGATACAGGAATCTAGCTGGAACTACAGGAATACTGTTCAACATAAAGGGAAAGTTGATTGTTGGAAAGTTGTCACGCAGTCTTATGGGGAGCGTTTTGTGACTAGGAATCTTTATTGATATATCAGAATATGAAACATGAAGCGGCCTCGCTCCTTTATTTCTAGTTGAGTTGGGTCAATCTGTGGAAAGGAATTGGCTATTTGAAGGTTATTAAACGAATAATGTAAAGTGAAATTAACACCCTGCAGGTGATGATGGTTTCAGATGTAAGGTGAAATGTAACACCCTGCAGGTGACGATGGTTTCAGATGTAAAGTGAAATGTAACACCCTGCAGGTGATGATGGTTTCAGATGTAAAGTGAAATGTAACACCCTGCAGGTGACGACGGTTTCGAATGTAAAGTGAAATGTAACACCTTGCAGGTAACGATGGTTTCAGATGTAAGGTAAAATGTAACACCCTGCAGGTGACGATGGTTTCAGATGTAAGGTGAAATGTAACACCCTGCAGGTGACGATGGTTTCGGATGTAAAGTGAAATGTAACACCCTGCAGGTGACGATGGTTTCGAATGTCAAGTGAAATGTAACACCCTGCAGGTGACGATGGTTTCAGATGTCAAGTGAAATGTAACACCCTGCAGGTGACAATGGTTTCAGATGTAAAGTGAAATGTAACACCCTGCAGGTGGCGATGGTTTCAGATGTAAATTGAAATGTAACATCCTGCAGGTGACGATGGTTTCGAATGTAAAGTGAAATGTAACACCTTGCAGGTAACGATGGTTTCAGATGTAAGGTGAAATGTAACACCCTGCAGGTGACGATGGTTTCAGATGTAAGGTGAAATGTAACACCCTGCAGGTGACGATGGTTTCGGATGTAAAGAGAAATGTAACACCCTGCAGGTGACGATGGTTTCGAATGTCAAGTGAAATGTAACACTGCAGGTGACGATGGTTTCAGATGTCAAGTGAAATGTAACACCCTGCAGGTGACAATGGTTTCAGATGTAAGGTGAAATGTAACACCCTGCAGGTGACGATGGTTTCAGATGTAAAGTGAAATTGAACACCATTCAGGTGACGATGGTTTCAGATGTAAAGTGAAATGTAATACCGCAGGTGACGATGGTTTCAGATGTAAGGTGAAATGTAACACCCTGCAGGTGACGATGGTTTCAGATGTAAAGTGAAATGTAACACCCTGCAGGTGACAATTGTTTCGAATGTAAAGTGAAATGTAACACCCTGCAGGTGACAATGGTTTCAGGTGTAAAGTGAAATGTAACACCCTGCAGGTGACAATGGTTTCAGATGTAAAGTGAAATGTAACACCCTGCAGGTGGCGATGGTTTCAGATGTAAATTGAAATGTAACATCCTGCAGGTGACGATGGTTTCGAATGTAAAGTGAAATGTAACACCCTGCAGGTGACGATGGTTTCAGATGTAAGGCGGACATGTAACACCCTGCAGGTGACGATGGTTTCAGATGTAAGGTGAAATGTAACACCCTGTAGGTGACGATGATTTCAGATGTAAAGTGAAATGTAACACCATTCAGGTGACGATGGTTTCAGATGTAAAATGAAATGTAACACCCTGCAGGTGACAATGGTTTCAGATGTAAAGTGAAATGTAACACCATTCAGGTGACGATGGTTTCAGATGTAAAGTGAAATGTAATACTGCAGGTGACGATGGTTTCAGATGTAAGGTGACCTGTAACACCCTGCAGGTGACGATGGTTTCAGATGTAAGGCGGACATGTAACACCCTGCAGGTGACGATGGTTTCAGATGTAAGGTGAAATGTAACACCCTGCATGTGACAATTGTTTCGAATGTAAAGTGAAATGTAACACCCTGCAGGTGACGATGGTTTCAGATGTAAGGTGAAATGTAACACCCTGCAGGTGACGATGGTTTCAGATGTAAGGTGAAATGTAACACCCTGCAGGTGACAATGGTTTCAGATGTAAAGTGAAATGTAACACCCTGCAGGTGATGATGGTTTCAGATGTAAAGTAAAATGTAACACCCTGCAGGTGACAATTGTTTCGAATGTAAAGTGAAATGTAACACCCTGCAGGTGACAATGGTTTCAGGTGTAAAGTGAAATGTAACACCCTGCATGTGACAATGGTTTCAGATGTAAAGTGAAATGTAACACCCTGCAGGTGGCGATGGTTTCAGATGTAAATTGAAATGTAACATCCTGCAGGTGACGATGGTTTCGAATGTAAAGTGAAATGTAACACCCTGCAGGTGACGATGGTTTCAGATGTAAGGCGGACATGTAACACCCTGCAGGTGACGATGGTTTCAGATGTAAGGTGAAATGTAACACCCTGTAGGTGACGATGATTTCAGATGTAAAGTGAAATGTAACACCATTCAGGTGACGATGGTTTCAGATGTAAAATGAAATGTAACACCCTGCAGGTGACAATGGTTTCAGATGTAAAGTGAAATGTAACACCATTCAGGTGACGATGGTTTCAGATGTAAAGTGAAATGTAATACTGCAGGTGACGATGGTTTCAGATGTAAGGTGAACTGTAACACCCTGCAGGTGACGATGGTTTCAGATGTAAGGCGGACATGTAACACCCTGCAGGTGACGATGGTTTCAGATGTAAGGTGAAATGTAACACCCTGCATGTGACAATTGTTTCGAATGTAAAGTGAAATGTAACACCCTGCAGGTGACGATGGTTTCAGATGTAAGGTGAAATGTAACACCCTGCAGGTGACGATGGTTTCAGATGTAAGGTGAAATGTAACACCCTGCAGGTGACAATGGTTTCAGATGTAAAGTGAAATGTAACACCCTGCAGGTGACGATGGTTTCAGATGTAAGGTGAAATGTAACACCCTGCAGGTGACAATGGTTTCAGATGTAAAGTGAAATGTAACACCCTGCAGGTGATGATGGTTTCAGATGTAAAGTAAAATGTAACACCCTGCAGGTGACAATTGTTTCGAATGTAAAGTGAAATGTAACACCCTGCAGGTGACAATGGTTTCAGGTGTAAAGTGAAATGTAACACCCTGCATGTGACAATGGTTTCAGATGTAAAGTGAAATGTAACACCCTGCAGGTGGCGATGGTTTCAGATGTAAATTGAAATGTAACATCCTGCAGGTGACGATGGTTTCGAATGTAAAGTGAAATGTAACACCCTGCAGGTGACGATGGTTTCAGATGTAAGGCGGACATGTAACACCCTGCAGGTGACGATGGTTTCAGATGTAAGGTGAAATGTAACACCCTGCAGGTGACAATGGTTTCAGATGTAAAGTGAAATGTAACACCCTGCAGGTGACGATGGTTTCAGATGTAAGGTGAAATGTAACACCCTGCAGGTGACGATGGTTTCAGATGTAAGGCGAACATGAAGCAACCTGTAGCACCCGATGACCAAGAACGTCACTTCAATGACCACAAGTCCAGGGAGTACATAAGAGAAAATGTGAAAAAGACCGGCCGTTACCTTGTACACAGACAGCTTTTCCAGATCGAGCCTTTAAACATCGTTGCCCAAGATTGCAATCATGGATGCACAGGAACCATTTGGGACCTTCAAAGCGAAGAATAGTAAGTCTTTCAACACCTTTATTGCAAGTTGCATTCAATATGAATTTCGATAGCTTTACAATTGTAGGTTTATGATCAGATGAACAAAGGATTCCAGTGAGGGATTTACAAAGCATTTAGGATCAATGTATCGATATCTTAAATCATTAAAAGCAGGGCATACAATTGAAGAATGATATTCATTTCCCACTTGACTAATATTTGATCGAAGACAATATCTACACAAGCGGCATTCTTGATAGATGCCTTTGCGTCTGCCCATTTCGAACATCAACTGATGACATCTAATTCTTGACAGCGCTTGTTTCAATAGTGTAGAGCCGACTTGTGTAAGATATATACTCAACAACAATAGTTCCTGTAACACCAATATTTTAGTGTATTTTTCAAACAAGTAAAGTTTGGTTTTCAATATTGTAGTTCATGTATGGAATCAAATCACAAAAACGCAACTGCAACAGAAAAGCATGCATTCCATGCAAAAGTTGACTTTTATGCAAGCCCAATGCATTTCACTACCCGAGAATGGGTATAAAAACATGTGCGTTAACGGGATTCCATATGCATTGTTTAGCATCGTGCTGACAACAACCACTCAGAAAAACAACAAAATTACGCCATTATTCAACATGACAAAATGCCACGCCTGCCCGAAAATGAGCTGCGAGGTATGCTTGAAGCAGGATCGAGTGAACGTGATGTTGCAAGACAATTTAACGTCCACAGAAACACCTTTTGGTGTTTATGGCAACGTTGGCAACAGACGAATACAGTCAGAGACCATCCTCGGAGTGACATACCACGCGTAACCAATAATCGACAAGACAACTGGATTCGAACAACACACCTACGAAACCGATTCCAGCCAGCAACAGTGACTGCAAGAAGCATCCCTGGCCTTCGACGAATATCTTCGTAGTCACCTCAGATATGCCGGGATTGTTGCCAGAAGACCAGCCAGACGTCCCATTTTGACAGGAAACCACCGTCAAGCACGTCTACAGTGGTGCGGACAGCGTCTACGCTGGACGGCCATGCAGTGGGGACAAGCTCTATTCACTGACGAGTATCGTTTTCACCTCATCTACAGCAATGGACGGATTAAAGTGTACCGACGTCGAGGTGAAAGTTACGTCAATCATTGTTTCATGGAAGAAGATCGGTTCGGGGGCGGCAGCATTATGGTATAGGGTGGGATTACAGCAAGACAGACGACCCGTTTGATAGTGGTAGAGGGAAATCTCAATGGACAGCGCTACCGCGACGAGATCATCGACCCTGTTGTTCTACCGTTTTTGTGTCGTCATGGTCCAGGCATTACCTTTCAGCATGACAACGCCCGGCCTCATGTTGCTCGACTTGTTCAGGATTCTCTTCAACAAAACAACGTGAATGTTGCCCTTGCCAACCTCGCTCCCCTGATCTCTCACCAATCGAGCACATGTGGGATGAGATGGATCGGCACCTTCGACGTCAACCACAGACACTCCAGGAACTTCGAACCATGCTCCAGCAGATATAGACAGATATCCCACAGGACTTTGTGCGACGCCTGGTCCATTCCATTAGGCGTAGATGTGTGTTGCTTGCATCGCAACCATAAGTGGACACACATGCTATTGATTTGTAACTTGACATTTTGGCATGTTCATGTTTTAATGAAATCATGCATTCTGAAGTCAGCATGGCAAATTAAACCATTTGAACACTTACAGGAGTCTTTTATCTGTTGAAAACCTATATTGTTTCAGATTTGGTAAAAAAAACCTTTTGCATTAAATCTTATTCAATGTCACAGGAACCTTTGTTGTTCAGTATACTTCGGCTGTAAATCTGATTTGTAGGTTGAATATGCCATTAGCTTTGGATTGGATGATATTGATGAATCCCATCGTTAGTTGTTGTAATGGGATACACGTTGTTTAAACTGCGACATAAAGAAATAAACATTTCAAACATCTTGCATCATCCAGGCGTAGCCAAAGCCAAACTGGAATAAGAAATGTTTTATTTAAGTTGCCCAGAAAGTTCTGTTTACGCAATCCAGGTCATACAGCATAAGGTACGTTTGCCTCGGATGTCGGCCATTATTCACAGTGACTAGTTTAGCCCAATATTTTACACATTGTTTTACATAGGTGAGAAATAATAACGGTCGACCACTTTCGCCAAGAACAGAATCATTACAAGGCAGAGGCAGATACAGAATTCTTCTTATATACTTAGTATGAACTCTCTCAATTTACCCACTAACCCAAAGTTCGGAGCCGTATGTTAGGATGCGCAGAACCACGCCATCGAAAATCTTAGCGAAGAATAAGTATTACAGGAGGATCACCTGAGCTTATATCATTATAAGTACATGTATTCGTATGTATACCTCTTGTATCATTATTTTTCATGTTTATTTATGTTAATTTCTTGTTCAATGACGATTATTTGGGGATAGGATAACTAGGTTAGAGAAAGGCATCCCCATGGACACCAGTTGGGTAGATCTTTTCCTTCAGATCTTTCACAATTCAGAACTTCTGCTCGGATTGGTAACATCAACTTTCCAAAAGTTCACTTTTCCTTTGAGTCGAACAATACTTTAGCAGCTCCAACTATTAGCCCTTCTATTATCTTTCTTTAATGTACCATCAGTTTCAAAGTGTGTCATACGACTTTTTCTCACAAGTTGTTCAAATGGTTCGCGGTTGATCTGTGAGGGATATTTCCAAATTTGACATGTCGTGACCAAACTAATGTCCCAATTGTGTGTTTATGATCCCCGATATTTTTTAGGTGAACAATTGACTTGCCTTTGCACCTTATCGCTGACACCTGGTGTCATCACTATTTGGTAGTTATTGATTAACGCATACTTATGATATCCCGTATTGGACGTAATAAGTGCTCCGCTCTAATAAGCGCCCACGGCGATATTTGCTGATATATTGGCTAGTGAAGAATCCCAATTATCACCCCTTCCGATTGATCAATGTACACAAGACTTGTTTATTCGTATATTATACGTGTGTAATATGCATCCTTAATTATGGAGAAAAAAAAATTCTGGAAAAATATTTCTGTCGTATATAAACATTTCAGGCTGTCAGCATAAACCACGAAATTTACGATCTTTCAACTCTGTTGTTTTTCACCAAAATAATATTCTAATAAGAGCACTCTATTTCTAATTTTGAAAGCGCCCTAGGCGCATATTATGTCGAATACGGTAGTCGAAATCGAACAATGGATTTCTCATGGTTATGGAAAGAGTTTTTACTCACAACTGAAAAGGTTTTTAAAAAACTCATATCTCCTTCCTTCTCGGTCTTCTTAAGGTCATCTCTTGATAAACGACAGGTTAAAGTTTCAATATCATATTCAGAACTCCCACATATGCCATGGTCAGTACATTTTAACTGGCACAGCTTGATGCCAACGTTCCTGATAGTGACAATCTTCTTAGGTCCACATTGCTTTATGCTTGATGTTGAAAATACGAACATCAGAATAACTGTTAATTCCAGGAGCAGTTTCAGATAGTCCATTAAATATCTGGGTATCATCTTTAATACGTCACAGAGGATCACCTTCTACAAAGGACGTTATGGAACAGCTACCACGAGGTTGAAGGTTCACGTTCAGGTAGACAGTGAACACAAGACTCGTGAAACTAATGTTCCTGCTATTAACATTCAACTGACTGACTGACTGAGTATGGTTTTAGGCCGCTTTTAGCAATATTCCAGCAATATCACGGCGGGGGACACCAGAAATGGGCTTCACACATTGTACCCATGTCGGGAATCGAACCCGGGTCTTCGGCGTGACGAGCGAACGCTTTAACCACTGGGCTACCCGACCGCCCCTATTAACATTCAAGGGACATCACGTAACGATGCCAAGAGAATAGAACAAGGCCATAAATCATTCTAGTATTTGTGACACTGACAATAGAAAGTGTTTTTCTCTTTTTATAAAGATCTTGGTTCCTTTGATTTTTTATGTCAACGTGCTACAAGACTCATTTGTACCTTCTCTTCAAATGAACCTCCCATCGGCAACTTAGACCACTCAGTTTCCACGCTCCTTACATCACATAGTTTCCCGCACCTTAGATCACAACCTACATTTGCTTGTTTGTAGAGTAACGCCGCAATGAGCGATATTCCAACCATATGACGGCGGTCTGAACCAGACAACCCAGGGGCTGAGTTCATCAGTATCGTTCTAGATACGTATTTGAGACGTACCAGTCAAATTACCGAGCCTGACAACCCGATGTCGTTAGTTGCCTCATGGGTTGGTAGGATCAATCTTTCCCGGATTTGCATTTGCACGTTAGGCCACTGAGCTACCCACACCTTTGACCACGAAGCTAAACGCAGGTTAGAACACAGAGCTACCCATAGGTTAGACCACGGAGGTACCCACACTTTAGACCGAGGAGCGACAAGAACGTTAGACCAAAGAGCTACCCATACCTTGGACCATAGAGCTACCCGTCCGTTAGACCACGGAGCTACCCACACCTTAGACCATAGAGCTACCCGTACGTTAGACCACGGTGCTACCCACACTTTAGACCAAGGAACTAAACGAACGTTATGCCATTGAGCTACCCACACCTTAGACCATAGAGCTACCCGTACGTTAGACCCAGGTGCTACCCACACTTTAGACCAAGGAGCTAAACGAACTTTAGACCACTGAGCTAACCATACCTTAGACCATAGGGGTATCCGTACCATAGACCACGGTGCTACCCACACTTTAGACCATAGAGTTACCCGTACGTTAGACCACGGAGCTACCCACACCTTAGACCATAGAGCTACCCGTACATGGGACCACGGAGCTACCCACACTTTAGACCATAGACCTACCCATACATTAGACCACGGAGCTACCCACACTTTAGACCAAGGAGCTAAACGAACGTTAGACCACGGAGCTACCCATACCTTAGACCATAGAATTTCCCGTCCGTTAGACCACGGAGCTACCCACACTTTAGACCATAGTTACCGGTACGTTAGAAAACGGTCCTATCCACACTTTAGACCAAGGAGCTAAACGAACATTAGAACACGGAGAAACCCACACCTTAGACCATAGAGCTACCCGTACGTTAGACCACGGTGCTACCCACACGTTAGACCATAGAGTTACCCGTACGTTAGAACACGGTGCTATCCACACTTTAGACCAAGGAGCTCAACGAACGTTATAACACGGAGCTACCCACACCTTAGACCATAGAGCTACCCGTACGTTAGACCATGGGGCTACCCACACTTCAGAATAAGGAGCTTAACGAACGTTAGACCACTGAGCTAACCATACCTTAGACCATAGAGGTACCCGTACGTTAGACCACGGTGTTACCAACACCTTAGACCAAGGAGCTAAACGAACGTTAGACCACGGTGCTACCCACACTTTAGACCACGGAGCTAAACGAACGTTATGCCACTGAGCTACTTTAGACCATAGAGCTACCCGTACGTTAGACCCAGGTGCTACCCACACTTAAGATAAAGGAGCTAAACGAACGTCAGACCACTGAGCTAACCACACCTTAGACCATAGAGGTACCCGTACCATAGACCACGGCGCTACCCACACCTTAGACCCTAGAGCTACCCGTACATGAGACCGCGGAGCAACCCACACTTTAGACCAAGGAGCTAAACGAACATTAGACCACTGAGCTAACCACACCTAAGATGATAGAGCTATCCGTACGTTAGACCGAGGTGCTACCCAAACTTTAGACCAAAGAGCTAAACGAACGTTAGACCACTGAGCTAACCACACCTTAGACCATAGAGGTACCCGTACGTTAGACCACGGTGCTACCCACACTTAAGACCATGGAGCTAGGTTAGAACATGGATAAACCCACACCTTAGACCATAGAGCTAGACGTACGTTAGACCACGGAGCTACCCACACGTTAGACCATAGAGTTACCCGTTCGTTAGAACACGGTGCTATCCACACTTTAGACCAAGGAGCTAAACGAATGTTAGAACACGGAGCTACCCACACCTTAGACCATAGAGCTACCCGTACGTTAGACCACGGTGCTACCCACAGTTTAGACCATAGAGTTAATCAAACGTTATGCCACTGAGCTACCCAAACCTTAGACCATAGAACTACCCGTACGTTAGACCACGGAGCTACCCACACTTTAGACCAAGGAGCTAAACGAACGTTAGACCACTGAGCTAACCATACCGTAGACCATAGAGGTATCTGTACGTTAGACCACTGAGCTACCAGCACTTTAGACCATAGAGCTACCCGTAAATGAGACCGCGGAGCTACCCACACTTTAGACCAAGGAGCTAAACGAAGGTTAGAACACGGATAAACCCACACCTTAGACCATAGAGCTACCCGTACGTTAGATCACGGTGCTACCCACACGTTAGACCATAGAGTTACCAGTACGTTAGAACACGGTGCTATCCACACTTTAGACCAAGGAGCTAAACAAACGTTAGAACACGGAGCTACCCACACCTTAGACCAAAGAGCTACATGTACGTTAGACCACGGTGCTACCCACAGTTTAGAACATAGAGTTAATCAAACGTTATGCCACTGAGCTACCCACACTTTAGACCAAGGAGCTAACTGAACGTTAGACCACGCAGCTACCCACACCTGAGACCATAGAACTACCCGTACGTTAGACCACGGTGCTACCCACGCTTTAGACCAAGGAGCTAAACGAACGTTAGACCACTGAGCTACCCATACCTTAGACCATAGAGTTTCCCGTCCGTTAGACCACGCAGCTACCCACATTTTAGACAATAGATCTACCCGTACGTTAGACCACGCAGCTACCCACATTTTAGACCATAGAGTTACCCGTACGTTAGAACCCGGAGCTACCCACAGCTGAGACCCTAGAGCTACCCGTACATGAGACCATAGAGCTACCCACACTTTAGACCATAGACCTACCTGTACGTTAGACCACGGAGCTACCCACACTTTAGACTAAGGAGCTAAACGAACGTTAGACCACGGTGCTATCTACACTTTAGACTAAGGAGCTTAACGAACGTTAGACCACTGAGCTAACCATACCTTAGACCATAGAGGTACCCGTACGTTAGACCATGCTGCTACCCACACTTTAGACCATAGAGCTACCCCTCCGTTAGACCACGCAGCTGTCCACACTTTAGACCCTAGACATACCCGTACGTTAGGCCACGGAGCTACACGCACTTTAGACCATGGAGCTAAACGAACGTTAGACCACGGTGCTACCCACATTTTAGACTAAGGAGCTTAACGAGCGTTAGACCACTGATCTAACCATACCTTAGACCATAGAGGTACCCGTACGTTAGACCACGGTGCTACCCACACTTTAGACCAAGGAGCTAAAGGAACGTTAGACCGAGGTGCTACCCACACTTTAGACCAAGGAGGTAAACGAACGTTAGACCACTGAGCTAACTACACCTTAGACCATGGAGCTACCCGTACGTTAGTCCACGGAGCTACCCACAATTTAGACCAAGGAGCTAAACGAACGTTAGACCACTGAGCTACCCACACTTTAGACTAAGGAGCTTAACGAGCTTTAGAACACTGAGCTAACCATACCTTAGACCATAGAGGTACCCGTACGTTAGACCACGGTGTTACCCACACTGTAGACCAAGGAGCTAAAGGAACGTTAGACCACGGTGCTACCCACACTTTAGTCCACGGAGCTAAACGAACGTTATGCCACTGAGATACCCACACCTAAGACCATAGACCTACCCGTACGTTAGACCGAGGTGCTACCCACACTTTAGACCAAGGAGTTAAACGAACGTTAGACCACTGAGCTAACCACACCTTAGACCATAGAGGTACCCGTACGTTAGACCACGGAGCTACCCACATTTTAGACCCTAGAGCTACCTGTACATGAGACCATAGAGCTACACAGACTTTAGACCATAGACCTACCCGTACGTTAGACCACGGAGCTACCCACACTTTAGACCATAGAGCTAAACGAATGTTAGACCAGGGTGCTACCCACACTTTAGACTAAGGAGCTAAACGAACGTTAGACCACTGAGCGAACCATACCTTAGACGATAGAGGTACCCGTACGTTAGACCACGGAGCTACCCACACTTTAGACCAAAGACCTACCCTAACGTTAGACCACGGAGCTACCCACACCTTAGACCATAGAGCTACCCGTACGTTAGACCACGGTGTTACCCACACTTTAGACCAAGGAGCTAAAGGAACATTAGACCACGGTGCTACCAACACTTTAGACCACAGAGCTGAGACCAAAGAGCTACTCGTACGTTAGACCGAGGTGCTACCCACACTTTAGACCAAGGAGCTAAACGAACGTTAGACCACTGAGCTACCCACACCTTAGACCAAGGAGCTAATCGAACGTTAGACCACTGAGCTAACCATATCTTAGACCATAGAGGTATCCGTACGTTAGACCACGGTGCTACCCACACTTAAGACGATGGAGCTACCCGTACAGGAGACCTCGGAGCTACCGACACTTTAGACCAAAGAGATACATGTACGTTAGACCACGCAGCTACCCACATTTTAGACCATAGAGTTACCCGTACGTTAGACCACGGAGCTACCCGCACTTTAGACCATGGAGCTAAACGAACGTTAGACCACGGTGCTACCCACACTTTAGACTAAAGGGCTTAACGAGCGTTAGACCACTGAGCTAACCATACCTTAGACCATAGAGGTACCCGTACGTTAGACCACGGTGTTACCCACACTTTAGACCACGGTGTTACCCACACTTTAGACCACGGAACTAAACGAACGTTATGCCACTGAGCTACCCACACCTAAGACCATAGCGGTACCCGTACGTTAGACCAAGGTGCTACCCACTCTTTAGACCAAGGAGCTAAACGAACGTTAGACCACGGAGCTACCCACACCTTAGACCCTAGTGCTACCCGTACATGAGACCACTGAGCTACCCACACCTTAGACCATAGACCTACCCGTACGTTGAACCACGGAGCTACCCACACTTTAGACCAAGGAGCTAAACGACCATTAGACCACTGAGCTACCCACACCTTAGACCATAGAGGTACCCGTAAGTTAGACCACGGAGCTACCCACACTTTAGACCAAAGAGCTAAACGAACGTTAGACCACTGAGCTAACCATACCTTTGACCATAGAGGTACCCGTACGTTCGACCACGCAGCTAGCCACATTTTAGACCATAGAGTTACCGGTACAGGAGACCATAGAGCTACCCATACTTTAGACCATAGACCTACCCGTACGTTAGACCACGGAGCTAAACGAACGTAAGACCACGGTGCTACCCACACTTTAGACTAAGGAGCTTAACGAGCGTTAGACCACTGAGCTAACCCTACCTTAGACCATAGAGGTACCAGTACGTTAGACCACGGTGTTACCCACACTTTAGACTAAGGAGCTTAACGAACGTTAGACCACTGAGCTAACCATACCTTAGACCATAGAGGTACCCGTACGTTAGACCACGGTGTTACCCACACTTTAGACCAAAGACCTACCCTAACGTTAGACCATGGAGCTACCCACACTTTAGACCAAGGGGCTCAACGTACGTATAAGACCAAGGAGCTAAACGGACGTTAGACCACGGTGCTATTCACACTTTAGACCACGGAGCAAAACGAGCGTTAGACCACGGTGCTACACATACCTTAGTCCATGGAGCTAAACGAACGTTAGACTACTGACATACCCACATCTGAGATCACTGAGCTTAACCGTACCTCAAGCCACCCGGTCAACCGTGGTCACATTATTAAGGAAAAAACGATAAACAGACAATTACTAAAGTAGCCGGTTACAATTGCTTTAAAATGTATATATATCAGATCTAATATTCATTTTCAGGCGGTGTACATAAACTGCCAAGCAAAAGGTAGCATATTGTTGAAAACTGGATTTGACCCCAAAATACAAACGTTATCAATACTTTACTTGGCTGAAAACAGTCGCTGAAACACTTCAAACTTGAAGTCCAAAACATGACTGTGATATAAGTTTCAAATACAGAACCGTGGATTTCCTATTTGGCCTGCAGGTATACTTTCGTTTGCCGGACAATGTACATGTAATTGTCTCAACAGAACGCAGTTCATCACAATATATGCGTTGTATGTAATAATTAAAACGGTAAAGTTTTATGACTTTGATGGAAGATGAAAGCCTGCTCAACCTAAATTCATGTTTTCAATTTGTACCTTCTCGAGTTTGACAGTTAAGGTTATTTTTGATAGATGTAGCAAAACCAGTAGAACAGTGTCCGGACAAATACAGTACGTATGGAACTGCATGCCGTGTGGAGTATTTGTCATTGTCTATCTGAAGATCAGTGTCAGGGTCATCATTCAGAGCAGTAAATCATCAAGTAAAATCCTCGCTAAATTTATTTGCATTTCACATCTCCAAAGTTACCTTTACTAATGAAGCATCTCATCTACATCTCTTTTAGACGCCATTGTTCAGTATCTTTTCAGGACCCGGTTGTATCAAAGCCTCATTAACTAATAGCTACATTAAACCCTAATGATACATTTAATGCTTAATGCACCATTAGTTAATGGCATCATTAAAATCGGTTGTATCAACCGTTTATTAGCATATCATTATCTAATGATGCCTTAATGTAAGTGTCTTCATTAACCTGTCATTAAATTCGGTGTTTCCCCTAAATATTTCCCACAATTCCTTGACGTAAACACGTACGCGTTACTTCCGGTCGTCTGTCAAAATGGCATCGTATCCACCTAAACCTAGGAATGGAAACAAGAATTTCGACAGCTCCGAAATTCAGCTTATTGCCGAGTTGGTGGAGAAACACATCTCCATACTTAACAGTAAGTTGTGTAGCACCGTCACCCACGAAAGAAAGAAGGCTATTTGGGCAGAGATAACTTCCAAAGTTAACGCTCTCGGTGTTTGTCAGTGTACAACAAAAGAAATAAAAACAAAATGGACGAACATGCACCAGACGGCCAAAAGAGAATTCAGTAACAGACAGCTGGACATGAGGAAGACCGGGGGAGGGCCCTGTATTGCCCCACTTTCCACGACGAGTGAAAAGATAGTGGACATTTACAAGGAGTGTCCCAGTTTCACTGGACTCACGGGCATCGAATCGGACGATCTAGTGATGCAAATGGGTGTGTCGCCTGTATTCAATAAAAAATCGATACACAAACTGTTGTAAGTGTTAAAAAAGTACTTTACATGATACAACGAACTAGTAGCCTAATCAGCTGTTCATACAAGGCTATGGGGAATCGGGTATTGCACATGATTTGATGATCATTAATCAAAAGGAAATGAAAAAAGAACATTTAACCAACTTTTTTGACAACACTTTCAATTAAATTGCCGCGTGTGATAAAATACACAGTGCATATTTACATTTGTAATGGTATTTCTCATCCGTTCTCCGACAGGCAGCCATTGTGGAAAGAGAAGGGGGGCAACTCTCATTACCCCTATTCCAAACCAAGAAGTTCATGTTGTGTCTTTCGATGTTAAGTTCAAATCTTGACATTCTTCGTCTCTAAATGCAAATTTTATGTGAAGCATTTATACTTTTCATGAGAGAATTTTCTTATGACAACGAAAATTGGTTGAAAAAATATGTCACATTATAGCAGTCATTTTTCTGAAGGTGGCTGCAGACATAAAATAGGCCGTGTCATCACACAAATATATCATACAATTCTAATATATCATTTCCTTTAGTAATAAAACAAATGATAATAACCCTGGTGCCGTACCTCTCCCGTTTTAACAGTGTAAAAATATTAATTATATTATTAACTGATGTTCAATAAGTGTGCAAAAAACTTTAGGTGTGTGCAGGTACGGAAGTCGCCGATGTAATTGGCTCTCCTTCGACTTTACACCTGTTAGCACGGGCTTTAGAAGAAAATGTTTGCGATGTCCCTACTCAGGAAGCGTCTGTGCCCAGTTGTTCCAGCACACAGATCTACCCAGAAGGAGAACTGTCTGTTGACGCATCTGCATTACATGACGACATTACTACCATCGAAGAGTATGTCCTGTTAATTAATACTGGAATCTTACTTCTTGCAGCAATGCTAACAAACATGTAGTGCCAAGTCCTTTTCTCTACTCGCCCATCCCTTAGATTGAAACACTCATACTAATTTTGGCCTTTAACACACGCGTATATAGCGTAACATTCACTGTATATACACACGGAGACTCGCATGATCCAAAAACAATGTATTTTTTCAGGCCTTTGGTCCAGACTGGGGGAAAATCAAATCGTGTCACCAAGAGAAAGATCAAACAGGATGACATCACCAGACTGCAGTATGAGGTTTTTGCTTGAGCAGAAAAAGAAAGTCATTCAGCAAACCATTTACTTTGAGCTCATGAACAAGAAGCTCCGATTGGAGTTGGATAGCTTGATGCACCATGAATGAAAACGACATCCTCATGTTTGAAATGTTACTAAGAGTTAATTAAAAAAATACAATTAGTTTGATAGTGTGCTACACAGTGTTGTGTTGTATATTGTATAGCTTCAGTTGAACGAACGGGAGATAACTAACAATGTCAATTCTAATAAATTGTTATCCATCTTCTACTTTATACTACATACAAGTAACCAAACACGTATCACTTCGGTAGATTGATGGGTGCTCTTTATGTATGTAGCTGTCAATAACGATGAGTTGATGAGATAAGCCGATCAGTTAATACATGATTTCGACGAAATTTATGTAAACCATATTCAATAAAATTAATGTGATAGACTCATTGCTAAAGATACACAAAGAACCTTACATGCTCACCGTGAAGTCTTGGCGTTGTGCAACAATTCAAACTCATTGTATCCGTGTAGCGTTTAGCTGTATTTTTTCTGAAGGGAAATGTGCACTGTGTACACTGGACAATATTTACGCAGTAATCTAAATTTTAGTTAAACATCCATAAGGCATTTCAACAGCCTTTTCATAAAGAGTCATAAATTTATCAATGCCTTCGGGATAAATTCTTCTGCCAAAACATTTCACCTGCTGTCTATCCACAGGTGAATTGAAAAGTGTAACGTAATGGGCATTCAAGGCAGTGTCACGTGATTCCTTGCCTCTCGGTTTTGCAATAACAGGAAGATAATGACATTTTTGTGGTGTGAGGTTTGAGTAAACAGGCGGAAGATCCGCTCGTCATTCTTATCCGCTCGTCGTTCTTGACCTCAGATAAAAAATCATCCAACACCATCATGTTCTGGTTACTGTCATCAAAGTATTCGTCATCTTCGAGATTGTAAGGTATCCCTTTCACAAACTGTACTAGGGGTAGAGTTTTAAGAATGGTATCGTAAAGGGGTTGCCACACAGTGTAACACCATATGATATTGTTCGGTCGTGCATTGATCAGTCCTCTCTGCAGTATGTTATAGACAAACATAGACTTACCACAGCCGGACATACCTATTGTCACTGAATTTGAAGGAATGTGAAAGGTGGCGATGGTGTAACAAGTGACGGTGACGGCGATAAAATGGGCAGACTATTAACATCTTTCCTGCTGTGAATAAGCCTCTTGTGTCTGAACAGAGCATCCTTTCTGGACATTCCTTGCAAGATACCCTCCTATTCATCATGAGTAAGAATTGTCATCTGTCCTATGAAACAGCTGCAACACTTATTTTATACACACTCCTTCATACAGGCGATGATGACTCACAGCAAAAAAGTGTAGATTTCCGTCTTCCGGAAACCTTCCGGATACCTTCCCAATTTGGATCCGGCCCGCATACCTTCCGGAAACCTTCAAAACCAAATGTCAAAATTTGGGGGGAGCATTTTGTTCATCTAAGTGTGAAACACATAACAAAATTATCTTGAAAATACCAAGAAATTTGAAGGTTGCTGAAGGCATCTGGAAGGTTTCTGGAAGGTTTCCAGAAGGTATCCGGATGCAAATTTTCTTCATGTCTTGTTTCTGGTAAATAATGTCAGCCTGTGCATAACAAACAGATGGCTGTTGTAATATTCTGTGTTACTTTAATGGTAAATATCCTCCTTAAATTTTTTTGGAGACAATTGTTCAATTTCATATATTGTTCTTTTCAGATGTTAATGGTATTTAATGAACAAACATCAGTTCTTGTATACTGATATCCTTAAATTTCATGTCCAGACTTCCAGTTTGTACTGAGAAAAAGAAAAAGTCATTGAGAATGTGCTCACTTGGGCCTTTGGTCCTAGTGAGATGATAATAAGACTATTTGTAATGGTACATGTACTTGTTATATCCAAAATGCTAACTTCATTGAAATTTGCCTCACCCTAGTTTTATGGTACTACAGTGAGCTCTTCCTCAGTTACTGTGAATTCGTTTATTAAAAGAGAGTTAATTTGACACTGGAGTTGTAACCACTGCTCATATATGTGTATTCAAATAATATAACAACTATGTGCTTAATACTTCACAAATATCTCCAGAAACAGGCATTTTATTTATAATTTCAGAAATACTTTATGAATGACCCCTTCACTATTGCCTTGATCTTACACTTCACCCCTTTAAGAGTTATCACTTTTGAGTGTGAATTTGACCTTCAATATCAGTGATAAATATTTCAAAAACATTTCAAAGAGCTATCCAGCACATAAACCAAATATGCAGTCCTTTGGTAGAATTCAACATATCATTGACAAAAATATGAAAATAATATAACCAGTATATGTATAAGAGTTACTAAGACTTCTGCAGAAAAGGCAATTTAGAGGGAAATGTAGTATATATAGGTCACGCACGACCTTTTTCCAACTTCGACCCCTGCCCAAAGGAAAAGTTAGACCACAAACAAACTTTAATCTGGTTGTGACTTTGACCTTTGACATAACAGATCAATGTGTCATCAGACATTCTCAGAGCTAAGGAAACACGTGTTATTTATTCCTGAAATGCCCAAGCAATGCATGGTTTCATGAGATAAGTGTGGCTATTAAACTGAGGCAAAATCATGAAACATCCCCATTTACACAGCTGGCAAATGAAACATAGCAACGATCAAATTATCAATTTCTTTTATTTATATGCCTATATCGCACATTGAACAGTGTTCACATGATGGTTCCTGATGCAGTATGCAATTTCATCCTATTCTTCAATACTCATAACAGAGTGTGATAACTGTTCGCTTGACAGTACCTACGGATTATGTTCACCAGTTCAGAGAACTTACTTTCCCTCAATCCTCCTTTTCACTCTATATTGCCATGGATGAACAGGAACCAGGATGAGGGGATACCAGTTGGACTCTATCCCTGCTGCATTGTGTTAGTAGAATTGTGAACTTTCCTTTTTGTGTTTGGGTCCACATTTAAAGACAATAAGTCCCATTTATCATTCCTTTCAAGTGTTTACTACATGGCTCAAGACAAGAAGCTTGGCATTGGTTGGTCTTCTCACATTAGCCAGACCAGCCTTTGTGTGTCCATGTACCATTTGGCATACAACTTCTCGGTCGGCCTCCATTGAAATAACAGGACCCTCGTCATCGCTGTCTGCAAATCACCTCTGATATCTGAAGGGGTTCACTCTCTGTTAAGGACTCCCTTGTCTGGTCCTTCCAGACTGTCAACCTGGAGTACTCATCCAGGGATCTCAAGCAGGACTTCAGTTTCTGCAGCATTATGTACAAAGATTTTAGCAATCAAAAAGAATTGTTGCCACATGTACTTACAGATAGAAGGCAGCAAAATCACTTAAGTAATCATATGTGAGTCTTGTTATATGCCAAATATTTAAGATAATCACATCTCAAATCTCAACCAGACAAACCAGTGATTAATGTTATGAACTCGGTCCAGAAAAACCGATGATAACTGTTATGGACAATGTTGTGAGATGTATTAACAATCTTATTTCGTTTATATGTAAATCCCGTTTCGTCTAAAGTGTCAATGCCACTTTTGTACGAACTGTTTTGGCGCTGGTAATAAAAGCATGGCGACCATCGCCTATGAACCAAAACATGTCATCGTTTACCGTTCATCAAGCTTATAAACAAGCAACTATCATAACACGGTGGCAGCGGTAAACAAGATTAATCACCAGGATTACGCCATAAGTAGCGGACAGCGCTAAACACGCAAGTTTGACCATCAAACGAACTTTTGCCATACCGGCAAGAAACATGTGTGTAACCAAGTTTCGTTTTCGAACTTTTGGTGTCATCATTAACCAGAAGCATGTCTCGAATTCCTCTTTATGGACTGGCAACAGGCGGATATCGGCGAAACATTCAGTTTATTCAAACAGACTTTGCAATTATTCTGTGAGGATGAAGAAATTACTGACAAAGAAAAAATCGCTTTGAAGATAAAACGTGGACTTGGCAACGAGGGTTTACGTCGGCTGAACGCTTCAGGTTTGAGTGAACGTGACCTAAAAGATCCAGATAAAATATGGACTTATTTCGAAAAACAACTCAAATTACAAGTTAATTTTAGAGTGTATAGACTTGAGTTGATGCAATTCAGACAAAAGGAGGAAGAAAACATAGATGAATTTGTAACCAGGTGCAAGACACTAGTATTAAAGTGCGAGTTCGATGAACCAGAACTTCAAGAAAGAATACTGGAATCGCTAATTGCTAGCACTCCTTTTGAGGCTCTACAACATGATTTGCTGAAACAACCCAAAGGCTATAGCCTCTCCAATGCTCTAGAAGAAGGTCAGCGATATGAAGCGATCAGCGCAGGTCATCGTCAAGTCAAAGATCTCAATCCAAAACCAGCTACCACTGCCGAAGTAAACGCCATCAACCACAAGTATCGAGCCTGTCAGAATTGCGGTCTGAAACACAAGCCGAAGTCCTGTCCAGCTTATCAAGACACCTGTAATGCTTGTGATACCAAAGGTCATTGGTCCAAGTTCTGCCGAAAAACCAAGTGGAAGACATCTCGACAAGGTAGACACTGATCGAAAAGTAGACATAGACAGAAACCAGCAAAGACTTTCAACTCAGTTGACAGTAACCATGGTAACAACGATCCAGTTACTACCGACGATGAAGATTACTCTGTTCTGTATCATGTAGTCACCATATCCAACCAATGCATGGATGCTATCGACACAGGCCGTGATTCAGCTTACACAGATCTCAAGGTCAAAGCTCCGATGATCAAGGGGATCCACAGTCTTCGTCTAAAGGTCGACACTGGCGCGGCTGGAAACACACTTCCTGTTCGAACATTTCGACAAATGTACGGAGATCGTCCATATGCGGATATTCTCCAACCTGCAGACGGTATCAAGCTCGTCGCTTACAACGGTCTGGAGATCAAGTGTGTTGGTACCATGTCAATCAAGTGTAAATTCAGAGACTTTTTAAAATACGCTATTCTACGTAGTCGACGTTCCAGGTCCCGCCATCGTTGGTCTTTCATCATGTGAATCACTCAACATAGTCACAATCAACTGTGATGAAATCAAGCCAGAAACAGTTTCTCCCATCAACAGTGTGGAAGATCTGAAACAGAAGTATCCTCAACAATTTGATACTATTGGGAACTTTCATACATCTGCTAAACTGACCTTGAAACCAGATGCAGAGCCCTTCTGTGATCCTCCAAGGAAGTGCAGCATACACCTGAAGGATAAAATCAGAGCTGAAATAGATCGCATGGAAAGCATCGGGGTGATAAAACGTGTAACAGAACATACAGACTGGTGTTCCTCACTCACGTACGTCACCAAGAAAAATGGCTCCTTACGCATATGCCTTGATCCGTTTCACCTGAACCATGCTCTAAAAAGATGTCCAACCAAGATACCTACCTTGAAAGAATTGAATCCGGAGTTTGCCAAAGCCAAATTCTTCTCCAAGCTAGATGCCAAGGCAGGCTATTGGTCTATACATCTCAACGAGAAATGTCAGCTCCTGACAACATTTAGGACGCCGTTTGGCAGGTATTGCTTCAGACGACCCCCGTTTGGATTATCTGTCAGCCAAGACATTTTCCAGCAGCAGTTGATCGAGATACTCGAAGATCTCACCGGTGTGGTTGGCATCACCGACGATGTGTGCGTCTGTGGTGAAACTGAACAGCATGATAGCAACCTCATCAAGCTGATGACCAGAGCCAAAGAAAAAGGACTTGTTTTCAACTCGGAGAAATGTCTGATCAAACAGAAATCTATCCCATTCTTTGGTAACTTGTACACCGACAAAGGAATCCGTCCAGATCCAACCAAAATATCTGACATTCAGAAAATGCCTTCACCTGTCAACAAAGAGGAACTACAGAAATTCCTTGGTATGCTTACCTACCCGAGTTCGTACATACCTAACTACAGCTCAGAATCCAAGGTACTACGTGATCTGTTGAAGAAGGACGCTATCTATGTGTGGGAACCTATTCACGAACAATGTTTTGATCGTCTGAAGACTCTCGTGAATGAAGATTCATGTCTCGCCTACTACGACATGGACAAGCCATTGACTCTTGAGGTCGACGCATCAATGAAAGGACTAGGTGCAGCACTTCTCCAGGAGAAACCAATCGCTTTCGCATCGAAATCCCTTACACCTACACAATCAGCCTACTCAAACATTGAGAGGGAAGCCTTATCACTTGTTCATGGAATACAAAGATTTCATACTTACCTGTATGGACGCCATTTTCATGTTATCACAGATCACAAGCCACTTGTGATGTTCCATCAGAAACCCATCAACCAGGCTCCACCGAGACTCCAGCGAATGTTCTTGAAGCTCACAGGCTACAACTTTGATCTATCATATCGACCCGGCAAGGATATGACGTTAGCAGACACCTTGTCGAGACTCCCGAATCCTGAGAACACAGCTGAAATCCAACTTGATACCAGAGTGGATGGAATCAGTCTCTACGATGTTGATGATTGTAGCATGGATCTAATCAACTTTGGAACTTCAAAGCAAGAACATCTCAAGAAAGCTACATGTGCAGATACTTAGTACCTCTCAACCTACTGAAGGAAATGGTACATACAGGCTGGCCCGAGAACATCAAGTCTGTCATGCAAGTATTAAGACCATACTGGTCATTCAGGGATCAGTTAGCAGTTGAAGATGGCATCATCTTTAAAGGTCGTCAAGTGCTCATACCAGAATCTCTTCAGGAAGATATTCTCACACAGCTTCATGCTTCACATCAGGGTGTTGAGAAAACCAGGAAATTGGCTCGTGAATCAGTCTACTGGCCGTTAATCAACAAAAACATTGAGAAATTAATCAAATCTTGTGCTTCGTGTCAAGAACTGATGCCACAGAACAAAGCTGAACCACTGGAACCTCATGAGATACCATCAGCTCCATGGCGCAAAATTGGAACTGATCTTTTCCAAATTCGAGGCAAGCACTTTCTCGTTGTCACAGACTATTTCTCAAAATATCCTATCGTAAAGCAGATACCACATCCAGTAAGCAGTCAAGCAGTGACTAATGAACTGAAGTTCATGTGTTCTATCCTGGGTAAGCCCGACACTGTCATTAGTGACAACGGAACACAATATAGTGGGCACCCGTTCCAACAGTTTTGTCTGAACTGGGGAATCACACATGTGACGTCGTCGCCACACTATCCAAGATCAAATGGTCTGGCGGAGAGGATGGTCGGAACAGTAAAGCCAATCGTCAAGAAATGTCTTATGAACGGCCAAGACATTGACAAAGCATTGCTACATCTCCGTGCTACTCCCATCGCAACTGGCCTCCCATCACCAGGTGAAATGCTAGACCTCTCACTACCACACTGCCCTCCCGGCAGGAAACAAGTGTTTGTGCAGCGGAACAGCGTGAACGACTAAGAGAAGCTCAATCATCCATGAAGAATCATCATGATCGTACCTCACTACATCATGAACTACCTCCACTGCTCCCAGGACAATCTATCAGATTTCACAACCAGGAAACTCGAACATGGATTCCAGGGACTATTGTGAAAGTTGACCAGTACAATCCCAGATCATACATCATTTCAACAGCAGCGGGAAGTGTTCTACGTGGCAACCGAAGTCAACTTCGAGAAACAGCTACAACACAATCTTCACAAACTACAGCAGCAACTAATCAAAGAAATCTCCCCATCAAGCTCTCCACTCCACAACCAGATAACAACAATAACAAGTCAATAACAGCAACTCCTAAGAAGAAAGTCACTTTCGCTACCAAACCAGTCACCAAGCTCATCTCAACTCCATCACCTCAACATTCAAGCAATCAGCCACAACCCGAACAGCAATTGAAGAAATCAAGAAGTGGTCGTGTAATCAAGACACCACAGAAACTCAGAGACTGATCTAATATCTTCAGTTGATGTGTCTGATAATGTAAAAAATTCTGTTATCATGGACTCCAAAGTTAATTTCATGTGTTATTGCAAAAGTGGATTGCAATGTGTGTTTATTTCTTTATTTCAGGTTATCAGTGCAAATGACTCTAATCTGTGAACTGTACTACAAATCAGTAATTGTTCATCTTAGCCATCCAGTGTATTGAACATACACATCCCCATTGTGCAATGGAGTTACCAGACTTTTTCACCATAGACAACTCCAGTATTTTATCTAGTCATTATCCAAAGACTCTAGATACTCAAGGTGCTATCAGCATTTGTGTTTATGTATAACCTTCTTAAAGGAGGGGGATGTTGTAAGATGTATTAACAATCTTATTTCGTTTATATGTAAATCCCGTTTTGTCTAAAGTGCCAATGCCACTTTTGTATGAACTGTTTTAGCGCTGGTAATAAAAGCATGGCGACCATCGCCTATGAACCAAAACATGTCATCGTTTACCGTTCATCAAGCTTATAAAGAAGCAACTATCATAACAGACAATATCCCACATCATTGTGGTATGATTACATGCGATCAATGAGCCTACTCGATCACTACCTGATCTATTAACTAGGCTTGTATGACAAGCATAGACTGCTGGGAATCTTTTTAAGAGATGTCATTTAGAGATTGTTTCACCTCATCAACATGGTAAAATATATATTTACAATCCTTGTCATATAGACAAACTATTGCTGGATGCGGTGTTAAATAAATGAGTTGGGTTTAACACTGATTTGAACAGTATTCCAGATATATCACCGCCTGTTAGCTTCATGTGGGAAGAATAGCCCTAAGTGATGCAGGTCCTTGATGAATCCCACGAGCATGTGTAGAACGCTGACAAACCTAGCAACATAATCGGGGAGAACCAGGATTTGAACCCATGACTATAGGTTTCTGCTAAGCCCAAGAGATGCAACTCTGCACAGTAAAATTTAATTGTATTGCCTTAGATAATTATATGGACATCCGTGCTAAAAGCGATAAGAAACAAACTGAAGAAATATTTGCAAAATAACCATATGAACCAAACAGAATAATTTCAAAATATTTATCACTCACTGTTGCTCTTCTATGGTCTTTCTTTGCATTGATGCTGCACAGACGACTGTCTCTTTTATTCATCCAGACACTCTACAAACATAAGTAGCATTCACATCACAGAAATGTCCAAACTGTACATTTTGTACATTTGATTCAAATGAAAAGACCCCAGTTGTGATTCCAACTTAGTAGCATTTAGTGATTAGAACTAAATGCCTTTATGTTAGGCTTGGCAAAGTTGCTAATATTATTACAGCGAAATACCTTCATTCCGTGCGGCTACGTGACGTTTTGCATGGTGCCATCGTCTCTGGCCTAGATCCGCTCTTGGCACGTCCGGTAAAGGAGCGTTTGTTTATATTTTCTATGACCTGTTGTAGCGTGACATCAGCTCACGCAGCACTTGCTCTCCAGCTTTCAGCCGTACAACACATAGTTATATTTGCGCATTCATCTATAGTTCGTTGCAATTACCATTAAGAATGCCACCAAAAAGACGGGCCGCCTTAAATCACCGCCTCGTAAGGAGCGGGAAAATAGCCAGGAGAGAACCAAGTGTCCGGCAAGCGACATCGGCTACTGGTAAGTCACGGAGATCAGCTAGATCTCCATTGCACGGACCCCCCTTGCCAAGTGTACGAATAGCTGCTAACTTGCTAGTTGAAGCAGATGATTCGGATAATTCAAACGTTCTCCCGCGAGTCGATCACGGAGACATCGAAGAGCCCCAACAAGTGGTGTCGCCCGTTCCGTCGATGCTAGCTATATTGAGCCAACTCAACAGCATACTGGATATGCTAGGCAAACGGATGGCCCAAGATACTTCTCGGAGCTTTACTGGCATGCGAGGGGTAAGTACAAATGATCTGGGGGTAACGGGGTCGGTGGTGTCAAGAAATCCCGATGTGTTGTCATTTAGCAGTGCACACTCGGGCGAGCCGGGAGTTTCCCGTGACGTCACACCACGTGCAGAGTCAGGAGCGGGGTCAACCAATCAGGGAACAGGGGATTCCCTGACCTTCCAGGCGGATGCTATCAGCGCTCACGTCCGTCAAGTTGTACGGGAGAGAGTATGGAGAGGGGAGTTTGTGGAGTTGACTACATTGTTGCCAGGCGCACAGTCGCATGACGATGACGATGCATTTAGGATGCAGATGGATTCGTCGGGTAATCTGCGATTCTCGCCGGCCAAGCCAGCTAACGCCAGGGCATTAAGCATAGGCCAATGGACGTCAGCTTTCCACATATATATGAGCATTTACGTGGTGAAACATTTTTGTCAGTCCACCATACAGGGCATGTTGGCATACATGGAAACAATCCGTAATGCCGCAGTCCCCCCCGGGGGTTTTGGCTGGTCAAACTACGACCAGCAATTCCGACACCGTATGGCACGAGACCCAATTCGGGAGTGGGGCAAGATAGACGGTGAATTGTGGTTAAAGCACATGACACCGACTATGTCCTGTGTTCAAGAAAATAAGACTGAACGCTTTACAGTGCCTTTCAGCAGGGGCCGCGACTTTACAGTCAACGCATGCTCGGACTACAACAGGTCAAGGTGCGCCAGGCCAGAATGCAAGTTTATTCATAAATGCTCCAATTGTGGCGAACAACATCCCGCCTATTCTTGCTTTCGCGCAAAGGGGGGTCGTAGACCCTCCAAACAACTTAACTCCACACAGGCAACCCATGCTAAAGGCACTGGCCCCAACTCCACTCATACTCACTAGATTAAAGCGACATTTGCAACTGTACAAGCATTCTAACCATGCCCATGCCATTTATTTATTACAAGGTTTGGAATCAGGTTTTCAACTGGAATATAGTGGGGCACGCCTAAGTCGATGGTCTGAGAATCTACGCTCAGCCAGGGATCCCATTTTACAAGAGATAGTAGCTGCCAAATTGAAAAAGGAAGTAAAATTAGGTAGGGTGGCAGGTCCTTTTGAAACGCCGCCCCTGCTGAACCTACAAGTTTCACCCATCGGTCTCGTACCCAAAAAGCAAACGGGTAAGAGTCAGTCCTTGCTGGGGACAGACGATTTTCGTTTAATACACTACCTTTCTTATCCTCAAGGCAGATCAATCAACGACAACATAGACAGCGAAGCATGCTCCGTGTCATATGCACGGTTTGACGAGGCTGTCAGTATGGTACAGCAACTTGGTCCAAATGCTCTACTTGCAAAATTTGATGTGAAATCGGCTTTCAGGATTATGCCGGTACACCCTCAGGACTTTGAGTTGCTAGGCTTGTGCTTTCAAGGTAAATACTACTTTGATAAATGCTTGCCGTTTGGCTGTTCCATATCATGCTCAGTGTTTGAAAAATTCAGCACCTTTTTGCAATGGTGTGTCCAGCAAAAGTTGCCTAACGGCCAACTCATGCATTACCTTGATGATTTTCTCACAGGCGGAACTGCAGGAACAAAAGACTGTGGCGACAACCTTGATACATGTCTCAGTACTTTCCAGGAGCTGGGCGTACCCGTAGCACATGAGAAGACAGTAGGTCCTGCATCCTGCTTAACATTCCTAGGTCTTGAAATCGACAGTGTCAGGATGCAGGTTAGAATACCACAGGAAAAGATTGTAAATATCAACGCAATCATACACGATATGCTGGCCTCAGGTAAGCACAAAGTGACCCATAAAGCTTTGCAGTCTCTGTTGGGTAAGCTAAATTTCATGTGCCGGGCAATACCCATGGGTAGACCGTTTTGCCGCAGACTGATTGATGCCTATTCAAAGGTAAGTCATCAAGCACACCGTGTTCGCATCACGCGGGGAGTTCGGGAGGACCTAGAGGTTTGGCTCGGGTTCTTGGGGGAATTTAACGGTGTGTCGGTTTTTCAGAATAAAAAGTGGGCTGACAATACATGTCTGCAGCTGTTTATTGATGCAGCCAGCACTGTGGGGTTCGGCGCATACTATAACGGGAAATGGGCAAACGGGCTCTGGCCCCGTGAGTGGGTGGAGGACGGCTCGACTCGTGACATGACACTGCTGGAGTTGTTTCCGATTGTGCTGTCAGTTTGTCTGTGGGGGACAGCCTTTGCTAACAGGAAAGTACTTTTCTTTTGTGATAACCAAGCTGTAGTGTCAATAATAAATAAACAGTCTTCAAAGGCACCCAGAATCATGTCACTGATTAGGCAGCTAGTGCTGCAGTGCCTCAAACACAACATTTTGTTCAAGGCCAGATATATAACAACACACGACAATATTATCGCAGATGCACTGTCGAGATTTCAGTGGGAACGATTCCGAAATGCAGCTCCATCAGCCAATCTGCATCCCACACCAATTCCAGACAATCTCTGGCAGGGCTAACAATCGAGGCAGAGAGGCTCCTTCAGCGATCATTGGCGGCAAACACGTGGGCAACTTACCAGGCAGGAACCCAAGCGTTGCAAGCATTCAGGGCATCACAAAACCTGGGAGATGTCTGGCCGGTTCCAATAACTCATCTGGTACATTTCATTGCTCACCTGTCAGTGTCAGGACATGCACTGAGTACGGTAAGAACGTATATGGCCGGTATCTCAAAGTACCATAGGCTACACAGCATGGAAGACCGCACCGGCCACTTTGTTATTACTAAAATGATTACGGGGATGCAAAAGTGTCAGGGGAGGCAGGATCACAGAAAACCAATAACAATAGACCTGCTCAAAGTAATTGTAAACAACCTGCAATTTGTCTGCTCTTCTACCTATGAAGTAAGATTGTTCAAAGCAGTATATTGCTTGGCCTTCTTTGGTTTCTTTCGGGTGAGTGAACTCGTGCAAACCAAACTTTCTCAGCCAGGGTGCGCTTTCTTGGACCTAGAAGTCCAAGACACGACTAAGACAGTAACAGTCGCTCTAAGGCATTCAAAAACGGACAGGCACTCACATGGCATAGTTGTTTCCATTTCCGCCATACCTGGCCACAATCTGTGTCCAGTGGCTGCAGTTAAAGCATACCTAACAGTTCGATCACAGGGTCAGACTCAAGCTTTCGTACACTTTGATAAATCTCCCCTGACCAGGTATCAATTTCAGGCCGTGCTAAAAAGAGCACTGGCGCATAGCGGCATCTGCACAGCAGCATACTCTTCGCATTCCTTCAGGATTGGCGCAGCAATGACAGCAGCCGGTAACGGAGTGAGTTCAGATTTGATACAGCACTTTGGTAGGTGGGGGTCAGAATGTTATAAAAGCTATATACGCATACCTGCAAACATTTAAATCGCCAACCATGCAAGAACAGTTTTCTTCCTATTGATTCATGTTTTCAGTATGGTTGATTGGGTCCAGCTTCCTGACCCGGGCGAGAGAGCACCTACAGGACAGTGACTTCGGTATTCCAGGGGGATGTCTCTTGTTGGCAAGGGGCGGCATGAGGTGGGAGGAGCTGACCGAGCTGATAGATGCCCAGGTCAAAGCAATGCAGACACCACCAAAGGCGGTGGTGATTCACCTTGGTTCGAACGACCTGGGTAAGGTAACCACGTGTCAGCTATATCATGAGATCAAGCTGGCACTCCTGAGGATACACCTCCTCCTACCTGGTGCTGTCATTCTGTGGTCAGACATGCTGCCACGGAGGTACTGGCACACAGCCAGCCGTGCCTGGGACCTGGACGGGGCCAGGCAGAAGCTGAACAGACGAGTGGGGAACAGGGCCCGTGAGCTTGGGGGGATACGGGTTCCCCACACAGTGTTCAACCGGCAGGAGCAGCAACTGTACCTGCGTGACGGGGTTCATTTGTCACCGGCCGGACTTGATCTTTTCACACAAAACATTGGCAGCTCCCTTTCCGCAGTATGCTTGTAGGAAACATTTTCAGTATAGGATAACACGGTGGGTGTACATGAGTGCGAATGGTCGTGGTTGTGGGGAAGCACCTTGGTGCTTGTGGCGGGGTGCTGGTGGACTGCATTACAAGTTACATTTGGCGTCTTGGGATACATCCCAAATTATAAATTATTTAGGATAGGGTTACCCGCTTTACAGCAGGAACCAATTTATCCATTCTGCTTTACAGCAGATGGCTTAGTGTCCGCTTTACAGCGGATGGTCAGCTTGGCAACAATAGTTGCCCTCGCTCATGGTTTGGCAATGGTACTTGCCTGGCAGCGATAGCTGCATAGCAACATGGGTTGCTTGGCAACGGTAGTTGCAGGGCAGCGGGCGCTGCATTGGTAAGCAACATGGGTTGCTTGGCAACGGTAGTTGCCGGGCAGCAGATGCTGCATCGGTAAGCAACATGGGTTGCTTGGCAGCGGTTGCTGCAGTTGGGGTTGCTTAACAGGGGTTAAGCTCATTGCCGTAGTCCACCAGTACCTCCACATCCGCGACCATTTCATCCAATAATATCTTGTCTTAATTTGAAGCTCCGCTATCATGCATGATGGTGGAGCCTGCATAATGGAGCCATGTCCTTATATAAAACTGCTTTAATTATAATAATTCATGTCAAACATTCAGAGATGACATTTATCCCCATATTTAACAAATGTCAAAACAATATTTTGACAACAATGTCAGGGTCATTCAACACATACATTACATAGGGAATAACTTGTTCGACAATGCAGAAAGATCCTCACCGAGGTCAATATCATTCCATGAATTATTGCCAAATTTTCTTGAAATGCAGATGAATGCAATGCAGTATTTACTTTTATTTCTAGGCTATTTGTTTGGCTTTTCCATGGCACTGTTTTGACAGAGATCTAACCTTGATATGACACTTTGTTCAGAAATGATATGAATAAGATAATACTTTATTATTCCCAAGGAAATTTGGGTTACATTGTAAAAGCACAGAGAAATAAGTATAAGATTCATGATTTAAGTTAAATATACTCATACATACACACACAAACACAACATCCAAACACCAGGGTCAGAAACTGGCACCAGTCCTATAGTCCTTGCCAAACTGCCCAATAGTAAAGGTATCCTAAGGACAAGTAGAATTTTGACATTTTTAAAACTATGCTATCATTATAAGGACTAGTGGACTGAAACTGTTAGTTTCTACTGCTGCAAACACTAATCAACTAATGAATTGGGTGGTCAGACTAGGTTGTCATCATACTCTGGGGGCATGGATCTTTGCTGATAATAACAATCACTAGATTGCCTTGTCCATGTTCAATTATTTACAGGCCGCCATCACAGAGCTGGACTATTATTGTGAGTGCGATGTTTCACATTGCATTGAAATATACCATGATGAATACATGTAGTTTGTAATTATCAGACACAAAAATACTCACTCAATTCTTCGTATCCTCCCTCAGGATGTCTGTGAACCTCCCCACAAACCCTGAACATGCTGAAACAGAAAACAACTAACTTGTCTTAATCCTTTCAAAGTTTCAGTGTGAATTTGTTAAAGATTGATAAGCTGTCATTATTCATTGTAATCCATATCTCACTTTCAGGTGGTTCAGGTGGCAACACATGATTGGAGTTGAATGCCACGGTTTATACCCTTGGTAACTAACCCTTATCATCAAATCCCAGCGTTAAGGTGAGAATAAGAACACGACCCTTAAAAGTCCTACACCTGTACCTCTTATGCAAGCCCAAATCCCATGTCACAACAAACACTTGATCATAACAATAACAAAAGGTTTCCAAAAACAACAAAACTAAAAGGCCCTTGACGTTTACAGTAGTACCATGGAGATCAGGAAAATATCTAAATCAATCCATTCCATAAGATCTCTGTATAGAAATCATGGAACATTATGTCTCGAAGCCCCGCTACGTACCTGGCATCCGCAAGCTGCTCTTCCTTCCTTCGTCTGTCAATCAAGTTTTCAAAATACTTGACGTCCTCGTTGTGGATGGCTCAGATGGATTTCGACCGGGATTTCCGTGTTAGAGGTGATTGAGAACAATGTATCGATACACGAGGTAAGCATATCGCAATCAAGCATCACAGTGTACATCGATTACACGAGGTTTGAGTGTTTGTTTACATTTGTGTTCCAAAATGGCGCCCTCGGCCATACAGGGAATTATGGGTAGACTTGCTTGTCCCGGAATAACACGAGTTGGTCACGAATGACCAGCAGTTACGGAAAGAGACGTGTTTGGCCGATTACAGTTCAAACAGTCCATATTGGGAGCCGCGGGGATTTCGACAGTGTGTATTAGGCAGCATACCTACGTCGTCTATGGAATATGTGTTTGCCTACTATGCCTAGATAAGGCAGTGTGACAAGGGATATCCCAGCGGACGTAATATTCCTACAGCAGAAATGTTTCACAACCTCGTCAAAATTGGCGATTGCAGGGAGCTGAAGACGTGACATATTCAGACAGAGACCATATTACATAGACTGTTATATGGTCTCTGATTCAGGTAAGGAATATGTGAATAATATTGATCACGTATTAATGTTATTTATCTTCTGTAAGCCACTTATTCAGTTTTATATATATTAGTAAATGTGTGATTTTATTTTTGTAGGATAAGCAATCTACCTGACTTATGTTAATCCTTGCTAATGTATATGATGTAGAAATATGTTTGCTTACTTATATTCCTTTAACTAGATACTCTAATGCGACTCATTTTCTTAGTTCATACCGTACCGACAAATCAATCTGTGGTACTCACCAATCTGTGAGAATGGTTAATAGACTTAACTGACTTTTGCAGGTGTGAAGAATCAAGAACAAATTAAATGACAGAAGTTTTGCAACAGTGAACATAGTGAAGTGGAAGTTAAGACATTTGAAAGGTATGGATATTTTCACTTGAACTTGTTGAAGAATACCATGATGACAACTTTATCATGTTGGGAATTTTGGTAGCCAATGGTTGAAGTGCTGAAGACCAAGGTTCGATTCTTGTCATGGGTACAATGTGTGAAGTCTATGTCAGGTGTCCCTTGCTGTGGTATTGCTAAAAACAGCGTAAAACCATACCCAATCATGTGGGAATTCCAGGTTGGAATTGGTCCCCATCAACCTATGCTAGTTGTAAGAGAGGGTTATACTATATAGCGAAAATGGCACCTCGCCTACTATTGCCTGGTGAAAACAGAACCTTGTTACTTATTTTACCTGGGGTCTGAACATGCCCGAATACATGAAATTAAACTTGCATGGTCACTTGTAAACACAAATAACTGAGAAATGTTCAAAAAGGTTAAAATTAGAAACTAGCATCTTCTCGTTGACTCTGATTTGGAGATGCAACTAAACTTATTGTGAAAATATAAAATGCTTTGATTTCTTTGAAGTAAAATAAATGAAATTAAACTTGCAAACACAAATAATTGTGAAATGTTAATCACCTAAACAGTTTACATTAGAAATTAGCCTCTACTCAAATTAACTCATGATTCTGATTGGGAGGTGCAACTAAACGTATCATTGAAAGATCACATGCTTTAAGTGGCTTTAATCAGATTAGCTCAATGTCCAGCTAAAACTGAGTCTGGCGAAACTGTCAATAAATTGGACTACAGGTATACTATATATTTCATATTTATTTTAGTATTAAGTAGGAAATAAATAGTAATTTTATAAAATTTTATATACATCTCCCCTTTCGGCCAGGAACCAACATCACAAGAATGTCTCTCCAGATAACAGATGACAATTAGTAGCCCTTATTGCCAAAACAAGGTGCTGTTTTTTCGCTTGAGAATTCAGTGACATTTTGCTGAGGTGCCGTTTTAGCCTCACCCATATAAGATAACTTAATAGATCGGGTGATCAGGCTCGGTGACCTGGTTTAAGGCATCTGACAGTGACCATCTGACAGTGTGGATTGTTGTTCACAATATCAATCACTGGATTGTCTAGAATCTTGGGCCTACCTTTAGAATACAGTACCACAAACTTTTCAAACAGGTCACAATACTCTGTGATGTAACTCGTAGTATTTTGTTGCCTGCCACACTGGCAAAACAATGCCTTGTGATGTCAGGGGTCATTGAGTGTGCATATATATGCTCTTTTCAGTGGTCTATCGTCTCCACAAGCTATGTTGTTGCATTAGTTTTAATTATTTGTTTACTAAATATTGCTTACTTACTTACTTACTTACTTACTTTGGAGATTTAATGTGCGCTTTCTGACTGATGCGTATTTCGCACAAATATTGCCTGCGGATGCACATTTTATACCAAGTGCTTGTTTATGAAAGCACCTTTATTTTCTATATGTTTTTTATTTCATTTTTTACTTATTCCAGTGGCAATATGATTATAAATTGAAACTTATAATGTGCAATAAGCGGGTTATAGCTAAAACGACACCTTAGCAAAACGTCATTGATTGGCGAAATACTCGCCGAAAGCGAAAACAGCGATTATTTCTTGACGAAAATGACACCTTAGTTTTATTTTACCTTGGTAAAATAAATGAAATTAAACTTGGATTGATAACTTGCAAAGACCAATAATTGTCAAATGTTAAAACAAGTTTACATTAGAAATTAGCCTCTACTCCAACTTACCCTATACGTGACTCAATTTATTGTGATAACATGCTTTAAAGTAAAATATATGGAATTAATTAAACACACATCGTCTCATACAAACACAAATAGTTGTTTAACGTTGAAACAAGTTTACCATAGAAATTAGCCCCCTACTCCAATTTACTCGCCGACTCTGATTGGCAGACGCAGCTAACTTATTGTGAATATGTTATACGCTTTAAAGTTTAAAGTACTCAATGTCAAGCTGAAACTGTATTTAAGAATCCTAACATGGTGCTGTCAGATCACAATTTTTCACAATGGCCTTTCGATGTGTCATTTGAACATGTTGAAAGGTTTTACAAGAGATATTTGTCAGTAATAACTGATGCTATTTCTGCCCTTACATTACAACAAATAAATCAGCCAATATGGAACTATTTTATTGATATGTGGCAACAAATATACTTCAGGCTGTACATTTTACAAATGGGTTAATATCTACACTACTGCCTAGAAGTTCATTCCCCTTACACGCATGGGCAACGCGTTACGCAACCAGTGTGCGGGTTGGTCACGCGTGTGATACCCGTGTGCACCCCGTCCGCCACTCGTGTGCAACGCGTGATGCTCTCATTAGAGGGGGAACAAACTTTTGACCAAAGGTAGACCCGTCTTAAGCTGAACCTGGAGGTGGTAACAAGGAGAGAAAATTTTGTTATCCTGACGAAAAATGATAATACACATGTATTTGCTAATGTCTCCTTTCTTTATGTGATTTTGTGGGAATAACATGAATAACAAGAAATTAATTACCATGCACCCTTTGTTGAAATCTTCATAGATCACGGGTAACCAATCAGTTTTCAAAAATGCGTAAGCTTATTTAGCTGTCCTTGCAGACTGGTAGCCCAGTCTCTTGTCACGCTCGGTTGCGTTAACGAGCAAATTGACTCACGGCAGCTAGAAAGCCCAAGCGGAAATCCAAAGGTCGTATTACCTGAAGAATCAACCTTCATTTGCGAAATATCTACTGCTCTCAAAATTAAAGTCAGAACTTTCTAACCAAGGATTACCAGTTGAAACAGGTCGATGGCTGAACATTCCCAGGGAAGACAGCCAGTGTCCACTCTGTGAATCTATCGCTATGGGAGATGAATTGCATTATTTATTCCAATGTGAAGCTTTTCACCAACGGCGATATGAACTCTTAAATAAGCAATATCTTAAGTTTCCAAACATTTAAGAAAATTATGACCACTAACAGTGTAAGAAATCTAAAAGGCCTATCTAAATTCCTTAACAATGTGTACAATACAATTGGTAAATTGTATTAGTATCCACGTATCCTATTTTTATTATTTTTGTTAAATTGTACATAATGAAAAATGTAGATAATTGTATGTCATGTTATTCTAAGAATAAATGAGTTTGAGTTTGAGTCCGACACCCGAGAAGAAGCCAGAGATTAGTGCCCCTTTTTGAAAAGTTTACAATCATGTGTTTTAGGGTTAGCTGTGTTGGCTTAAACGTATTTTTATTTCAAAAGAAATCTGGATCGGTAAACAAGCAAAACTTGCTTATGTAATACCACTCCAGGTAACAACTTAACAACAGCTGGATATATATAAGAGAGTGGTGAACATAAACATACAAAATGCACAAACGAAATACACGAAGCCAATACACTGAAGCAAGTGGTGTCTGTGAAATAAGGTAATGCAGTTTTCCTTTACTACATGCATAAAATTTAGCTACCCAAACCTTTTGCTTTTGACAATGATGTCGTGAACTGATTTAAGAAGAGTCATGTTTGTAGAACTGCTTAACTACTGCCACGTAATATCATTTTTAGACCATACCCATGTGGGTAGAAATACACAGTGTTTCTGATATTATCGTATTTTTTGACAGTTATAGAAAAAGTGAATTGCATCTTCAAGGTGATATCCACAAGTGCAGTCTGGTATGTCTGATACATGTCGTCTAAACTTATCAGCGTTTAAGTCACTGCAGCCGAGCCTAAGGTGACAGTGGACAATTTGGCATGATCTATGAAAATATTTGAAGTCAAAATTATTAGTAATTGCATCAGAACGATTAATTAATGATTCGATTTCTTTTAATGAGCGAGCATTAGTTACTTCATCGGATAGATCGGATCATATCCAGAAGAAATTATTATTAAGCATAGGTCTGTGTTCTACATTTGATTGTTTGTATGTTGAATCTATTTCTAAGGTTATATTTGCTGTTATCAGAGAATTGAATATACACTTTTCAAATATTTTGGCTGAGCAACTTGTGAGTGCTACAGGTCTATAATTTGAGCATTCATGTTCATCGCTGACACTGACACCGCATCAGCCCGGCAGTGGACTTGACACAGTTATTTGCGCACCGATTATATAACTCCTACAGACAGGGTGGGGTGGTTGTTTAAAGCGAAATGGACGACCCCGTCTGTTATCTAATAAATGCTGTGCGGCGCCTTTGATCTTGCCTCATACGACGATCAGGATGGCCTGGAAATAAACACAATTCTGTCTGCCCAGTGTATCCACAATTAACTAGAATGCTTCATATCCACAAATATATATATAGAAAATAGATATTTGCCCACAGCAAATATTCATTTGCTTAATTGCATCAGTATGGTTTATCAGAACATGTACAATGCTTTCTTACGCTTGGTGAGGCAGACTGAAATTGAACATTAGGATAACGTCAGCAGGGATAAAAGAGGTCATACCAAAGAACTTTAATTACTAGTGGAAAAGTCAGACATTCCGATCAACCACTACCAGGCCCGGCCGGATCTCAAGGTTGACCAGATCAACACCCCAAAGGAACATCTCTACGCCAAACAAGTAGTCCATTTCGTCATGGTGCACAAGAAGGGGGGACAGGACATAGAGTACGACATCACAAACTACACAGACTTGTACCACTTCTTCCAGAGTAGTGGCGTACCGACCTCAAACCACTTCGTCGCCAATACCGCCGCCCTCCTTGCAAAGAGTCTCTACGAGAATCCCAACCCCCAGGATGAGAAGCTGACCAAGAGACTACTACAAGGATACCGCCGCTAGACTTCTAGCCACACATGCTCGCCAGCCGACGCCGTGCCTTCCCACGCTTGCCCCCCCACCCCCAGGCCCAAACTTTTCCATATTATTGAATATTCTTTTATCACCCACTCCCACCCAGCCAAACCCCAACCCCTTTAACTTTATTAGAATAGGCTGTAAACTTATATTTTTTTTGGGGGGGTGCACTTCTTAATTTAATCATTACGCTTTTTTACCCTAATAGTATAAGTGCTTCCCCGTGTGCGAGATAGGCTTAAGTCGGAAAGGGCACGTTAAATCTCCGAGGTACCTATCTACCAGAACTTTATTTGCTGTTCTGGTCATACATAAATATATGTAAGTTACATACATGGGGAGGCTAGATTATTTACAGCTAACAGCAATATAGTGCAAATATTATGTTCAATAAAAGAAAACGTTGATAGATCTATAACACACTTTTTGTACTATTAAACAAACTGTGGACTTTTAAGACATTTTCGCTTATTGTAATAACATCTAGCTAACAAATCATGTCTATCTCTGAAATCCACAAGCATAGTTGCTGTCAAACCTAAAAAACATATTCAGGGAGGTCAGTTTTGACTTGCCAAGCACCTTAAGGTGAGTTTATTTTTAAACTGTCAAAAGCGATTGTCCCTTCAATACTAGTATATGGCTGGAAGCTGTTTCTCGGACTGTTATGAGTTATGATGTATTTTATGATATTACTGGGGAATGTTCAAATTAGTTACTGTCATTTAATCCAACGTTCTAACTGTCAACTGTCTCAACAGGACCATAGGTTTGGTTATATATCTCCTCCCTGTCTCTATGTCTTAAGTTGTTAATCGGTAACTGCGGTCCAAATGTATCAACTTATTCATCTATTGTTGCAAACTTGACTGATTTAAACATATCTAATTGATCATGAACTACTCAGTCAGTCAAGCACCTGTATCAGAAATGTAAAACCAGCCATGTTTCATGTAGTCCCAATATCACTGAAAAATGCTGATGAAACGTGACATATAAATTTACTCACAGACAATATAATTTTCGTGAGAGTGAAGCACAATTTTATTTAAGTTTTATTAACAATTTCATAAACTATAATAATATTAATATTAAAATTCATCATCACTTGCCAAGTTTATGAACATGTCCCCATTTGGGAGATGTCACATATAAACAAGGATTCGAACTAAGTTTGATCGTCTTTGACACTGAGGTTTATCCCCACTTTGCCAGCAAACTGCAGAAGATTAACAGTGAGTGAGCATCGTTTCTATGTTTATACAAGAAAAGATGTTATGCCAAAAACGCTCACAGTAGTTAGTGAGTAAACTCACGACCTGTCATGACCTGGTTGAGTGACTTCCTCCAATCAACGTGAAAGGATTACCCACAGAGAAATAAAGGATTAAAGTCACCCATAAATCTTATCCTAACGTAGTACTCCAACTTCTAAATGCCTCTCAAAGAAGGATTAAAATCCTAAATATATCCTACGTGGTATAGGTACTCACAACCTCTAATAATAAACTGTTACGTTTGGTATCCCCAGCAATACTCACTATGGTCATTGGGCAAATGTAAAAATCACAAACCCTAACGAGATTCTGTCTACATGGTCACACCCGGTGATTGTGAAGATCTCAAATTCTATCAACAGTCAGACAGCATGGCTGTTCATATTCATTTACAACATCCTCTTATAATTAGTATAAAAGTGTCCCACACAAAACCTTCTTTTATTTATTCTTTCAAAATACAAAACAGAAAGTGGGGTGTGGGGAAATGGGACATATTCCTACGTGAAATAATGAGACATTAGTAGTGGTGACGGCTATATCATAATTGTACTATCTAAAGCATAAATTTGGCGAACGAAAAACGTTATATTTGCAATCAAATGGAATGACTCGTGTGGGCAAATGAATATGTTCGCAAATCCACAAACAATCATTTTATTAATGGCGAACATTTACCAACCCGCGACAATCGTGTCAACACGGGGGTTCCCCTAGCAATAAACTCGCATCTAAATTCACTACTGTTCTACTGTCGGCTAGCCACAATGGCTAGACGGGACCCCAGTGGAATGGTTCATGCCATAAAAGTCTAACAACCGAACACTAATTTACGGTCTGGTGAACACAGCTCAATGGCCGCTCATTAACTCAAATTTCACATCTCACTGTTTTGTTTTATCTCACTATTCATTTGATAATTTTGTCAACTTCAACTGGAACCCGGTCCCGTGTTACACGCGTGGCACACGCGTGTGCAACGGGTTGCACTCGCGCTGCACACCCGTTGCACACCCGTGTGCAACGGGTGCTCACCCCGTGTGCAACCCGTTGATCGGCACTTAGTGTCCGTTGGGTATTAGCACTTGCAATTGTCTGTTAATTACTTAATTGAGTAGTGACGGCTTAGTCAGTTGTGCATTTACAACCATGCTGACTGCTATTCAACCTATCAAGTCAGTTTACTATGTAACATGCTTCTGGGGACCAAGGAAATGTATCTTGCTGGATAACAGTTTTTTCTACTTTATCAGAGATCAGAAATAATAATAATGACCTTTTTGATGTGCATTTTTTTGTTGTGTTCACTAGGATGATTAGTAGTGATGGTATTTGAATTATTAGACACTATTTATTCCAAAAGAGGAATAGGGTTGGTGAAGAGGCAAAGCTTATTTAATCAACATATACAATTAATAAACAGAAACTGTACAAAAAACATATTAACTGTATCTACAGTTAAAGCTATCATGATGCAAATTTTCACTGAATCAAAGTCATTTCTTATCAAGACTCAGATCAGGTTGTAGTGATTGAAGGTCACATAAAACTTGCTAATTTCAAATGACCCATCCCGCACTTTTGATTTGGTTTGGTTTGTTGTTGTTTGCCGCACTCAGCAATATTCCGGCTATATGTAAATAATCGAGTCTGGACCAGACAGTCCAGTGATTGACATCATGAGCATCAACCAACACAATTGGGATCAATGACATGCATCAACCAAGTCACAGAGCCTGACCGCCACCTGATCGCGTTAGTCAACTCTTTAGACAAGCATAGTCGCCTGTTACGGCAAGTATTGGGTTACTTTATATTTGTGTGTCCAAATTACGCCATTATTAGAAATAATATATATTATTATACACATGAATATGTTATAAAAATGGCAAATATGGTTGACAATATGAGCATTGATCTAAGCAATTGGAGCAGAATATTCACCTAATGAAGGAGTATGTATATACTCCGAAATGTTGTGATCATTATAATAAAGAAGTTGACATCAATACATTCTCCACCTTTAAGTCCTTATGTGTATCACTTGTAAATAACTTTCATAGACTTCAGGAGTATATCTATGATATATGTGTGCACTTAAATAAATCACTGCATCCTTACCTGAGGCAGGAATAGATATTTTGACAGAAACAATAGTCAAATTTATAGCCAAATACAGGTATTTGAAGATTTTCAATTGTGGCGACACTTTCAGTGAAACCCATACAGTATTTGATTTGTAGTAGTAAACTGTTCTAGTATTTTCTGTCTGTAGCTGTGTAGAAGTTCGGAAATTGTAGCGAGCAACTGCTCAGACATTAGGTGAGGTGAGGTGAAATTGGGTTTAACGTCGCGTCCAAGAGTATTGCACTTATATAGCGACGTGCATGGACGTGTCTGTGTGTGTGTAGCTGCTTGTGCAACAAAGTCGTGTCCAATTTCGAAGCAGGAGAAATACGAGAAGAACTTGGCGGACATCTTGCAGACTATGTAGACTGTCCAAACAAACATTTGGGCAAGACATTTCTACACCCACAAGCACAATCTAGAGGCTGCACATATATAGAAGATTCTTTGTATGCTTGCAACGACGAATTGCAAGATACAGAACCAGCAGGCTATTTGGTAGAACTTCTTTGAGTGGCATTTAGAACTTCTTTATTACAATTGGGCGATGTTTCGGTGCAGATTCTAACACCGTTATCAAGCAAAACGTCGCCCAATTGTAATAAAGAAGTTGCTCATCCATAACAATTTTGTCTTATGTAACAGGACAGGCTTTGGGCACTTTAGGACACCATGACTTTGCGTTGTGTTTCTTTTATTCAGAAGATATTAATGCCGAAAATACTAAAATAAAGTGTCTATGGTCCCTCTGTCTGTCCTTTACGACCTCAGTTCGTTGGATGTAGGGAGGTGATTCACAACAAAATATAATCAAGTTTCAACAGTTTATTACAGAAAAATAAACAAAACGAAAAAACCCAACTGTATCAAAATATAAATACGAACTCAACAACAATTACAAATCAATCAATCCTATTCCTAACTAAAATTTACATTATTAACTAAAAAATCATACTTACTTATACCCTCAAAATAAAACTCAAAAGCAGCCTAAAGCAAACCCCTCACTAACCCACTTTAATCCCTACAACATCCTTAACACAGTCTATGAAAACAAACCACCCTTTCAAACCTCCAAACACAATCGGTCTATGTAGCTACATTACATAGCTGACATTATTTCCTGCTTAAATCCACCCGTCCAACCAAGCTTTATAACAATTTACCCAATAATTCTAAAGTTGCCACATAATTTAGATCTTTATTGCCTAAAATCACTAGGGATTGGGGAATTGTTCGTCCTCCGAACAAGGTAATTTGGTGTGGTCTCCCTCACCTGTAATGATCTTCCCGATCATGCAAGACAATGAGAGCATTCGCACCTATCTCTTATATACTCGCAAGGACACGTAACCTCTGGGTCAACACGTCTAAACGGTGCAGCCACTGGCTAATCCAGTCTGTCACCAACCAATTGGAGCGCTCTTACCATACGACCCATGACTGTAAACACTAAATCGGCATGCAGCCGACAAACGCACGTGCCCGCACGTGGGGCAAGATCTGAAACGTGCTGTCCCAAGCGAGCTACATATCGGTAAGGAGCTATTAACCACGTAAATGCTACCATCTATCCTACATAATCAGAGGAAATTTCAATATTTCTACACTTAGTTATTTGGTAGAAGATGCTCTACGGATAGTTTCCCCAGGAAACAACCCTTTGTTTGTAGTACAACCACACGCAAAACAATGGGAAAATCTTGCTAGTTGCCTAGATCATTGCTTTGAGCTTGCAGATCGCCCTGAAGGAACTAAATTTGTAGCTTGGTATGCGCATACAATGACTGGAAGAATAGCTGGAGTACGAATTTGTCCAACAACAATGTCTGTAGAAGACGACAGAAAATGGAATAGAGCTATACGATGGGCTACCGGAGATTTTGGTTTCCGAAACTGCCAAATATCTGAGGTAAAAATTCTATCTGCAAACGAAGAAGGTGTAGAACTAGGTCCTCTATGCTGCTATACAAAAACAAAAGATACAAAAACTATCTTGTGTGCAAGCAAAAGGCTACACAACTACACAAAACGCGGCGTTGCCAAGCATTCTATTGCCACCTACAGAAAAAGTAGAGTGGGAATGGAGAAGAGCAAAATGCCATGCTATAGGTACAGATGTGTCCAAATACAATCTGCAAGAAGTACCAGAAATAGCAAAAGGAAGACAAGTATACACCATGTCTACGAAAGATAGAGGAAAATATCTACAAGTCATACAAGAATGTCTACATACAGAAGAATGGAAAAGACAAGCTTGGGACTATCTAGAAAAAAAACAAAAGCAAAAAGAAGCTTGTAGAGAACAAAATCAAAAAGAACTAGATCTTCTATCTTCCCTATTGCACCAAAAGCAAGAATCTACACAAATTTCGGACAATACACGAACCTTGGTAGAAGATATACTACGAATTCCAAAAACAAAGAAAACAGCAGAAATAGCAGACGAAAATTTTTTTTGGACTATCCTAGGATATCAAAGCCAAAACAAAAATTGGTCCTGCTGCAGAGTTGTAGTTGTGCCCAATGAAGGAGGAGGAGTTGTTGTGGTTTGGTTGAACAAACAACTTGCAAAAGTGCTAGACAAGTGCCATGACCTTGTAGAAAGCCATGTAGACAAATTTGAAAGAGAAACTTGTTGGATTCCAAGAAACATTTGGCGTGTAGAAGAAAATGGGAATACAGCAGAAAACAACCCAGTGAAAGACAATAGCGAACAAGTAGGGTTGTATATATGCTTACAACCTGCAAAACAATTCTATTCTGCATACAATTATGGAACATTTGTTGATAATGAGGTAGGGACATATTTTAGTATGTCTGAGAGTTTTGTTAGATCTATGCAATGTTATCAATGCGGTAGGTTAGGCCACCTAAGCAGATTCTGCTTTTCTAATTAAGCCAAACGTGTGCAAGGGTTAACAGGGGCAGTGCTACATGAAGATTTGAGCCTGCTGCCAATATAGCAAATATTGATTTTGATAATGTTGATTACATCATAGGCCACACTTTTACAATGAGAAATAATACAGAACCAGATCATAGAAATGATAAGTGATTTGAGTGAGATTGTTGTTTTGACATGTGTGGGCTTATCTCACAGCAGTATTAGGGTTAAGATATCTGGAAAGACTTACTGTGCCCTATGTGACTCAGGTGAAACTTTGAGCTGTATGAATTCAAATGTATTCTCATCTATTGGAGGTGAGAGTAGATTTCCTATAACAAAATGAGGTGCAAGGTCATTGGTTGGCGCAGATGGGAAACCATTATGTGTTGTACAGGACTTTCAGGTCTTTTAGCCTCATCAATTGATGAGTTGTTGACTTTGAGGGAGTGACTTACAGAGACATGTATATGTGATGCGGTACACACCACCACACACCGAAACTTTGTTGCCGGTGTATGTTAATGACCCAGATATAAAGTTAGGCGTTGTCAATCCAATTGAGTCTATTGTAGAATCGCTACACATGTTAGGTGCTAGATGTCTCACTGCACCTGTCAATTAAGTCTCATTGTTTAGGTTAATGAACCCTGCTAGTTCAGAGATTAAGTTAGCGATAGTGTCATTAAAGAAGTCGATAGTGTCAACGTATATGGCGAGTTAGGTGACAGTGGCACCACACATACCATACCTATCACTACAGGTGACAAAGCATTCAACCATGTTGATATTGACGGGACTCAATCATTAGGTGACAGGAATATGGATATCCAAATATGAAATGGAAGTTGATTAGTCGTAGAGGAATGCGATACCAAGTCCGATTAGCAGGTGATTCGAAATGAGAAGGGGTCCTAAGTGAGTTCCTCAATTCAGAAATTGTGGAGGATTTCCATGTCAGAAGAACAATGACAGGGAAAGTGAAGAAAGAAAACAACAAACAAATAAAAAGTGAACAATAGAACTGCAAGTGAGGAAAGGTGACAGCCATATAGGTATATGATATACGGAGGATATGTAGATCCAACGTTATAATAACAAGTTGGTTTTAGTCCCATGTTATAGTGTCATGTGTCAAAGCAAATGGGTACCCAGATAGGAAATCAAGGATGATAATGAAAGCCGTAGAGGTTACATACCTACGCAGATATGAAATGATGAAAAGTCGTAGAGGTAACATGCCTACGCAGATATGAAATGATGAAAAGTCGTAGAGGTCACATACCTACGCTGTCATGAGATGATGATAAGCCGTGAAGGTAACATGCCCACGCCGTAATAATGTCGACAAGGACGTAGAGGGAACATGCCTATGTGTATTTGAGAGTGATAAAACACATAGAAGACCAGATGCCTATGTTGTTTGAAAAGCTTGAGAGATCAAGTCTAGAGATACCTGACAGTCTCTAGTGGTGAGGTAGATATGTCTCTACCTCAGGTTGCAGAGTATATTGAGGGCAGATGAAAAACTAACAATGAATTCACTCGGGATGAAGGACAGAACGTCGATTTGTCTCGTAGCCTGGGTGAAGGCCTATAAATCGGTCATGGGATGTAGATGATTGGCCAATCATATTTGTACAGAAGAGTTTTGCCTGGTCAGAAGGCTGTTGTATACGTTCTGTTGAGGAGAGGGAATGTTTCAAGAGAGTACAGACTGAATATTAAAGAGGTTGTTTTTTTTCATGAGTTATGATGCTGACACAGACACAACGATAGGAGTGAAAAGGGACATACGGTTATATATTACTGGGATTGTAGATGTAAGGAATCAGAAGTTGTTTAAAAACAAGGCCTTTTAACTAAAAAATATTCAACTGACCCACAAGTACAGCATATTATTGACACATGAACTGGAACTGTATGAACATAAGCGCTGTGTTCTGTGGTTTACTTAATGTTGGTAGACATTATTTATGAGAGAGTAATATGTTGTATGGTACATTAGTGACGATCAATTGGGATTGTTGTTTATTGTTTTCACCTAGGGAAGATATGGCTTCATAGCAGGGGTCTGGAAAATTTAAAATCCCAATGGGACATTTGCATTTAGGCCACGCCCCCTTCAAAAAGCGTATTTTAGTACGACTTTTCACACACATTACAGGTTGTTACGTATTCATAATATGATGAAATATTTCAATTTAAATTGTTAATTCATCGGACAATTAATAACAAATAATATCATTTTAGATGTACATGGAAAACATACATTTGTTTCTGTTATAATAACGATCTGTTAATGTAGTGAACGGTCTAATTAATATTCATGAGTTATATTCATGAGTATGCTCAAGTGTACGCGTTGTAACATTTGGATCGAGACTATTATCCCATATTTGGTTATCACGTGACCTCACGGGAAAAGGTTTTTTTAAACTAAAGATTATTTAAAAACAAGACAGATAATATAATCACAAATACTAAAATATTGTTGATAGCAATAGTTATTTGAATACTTTTTTCATCTGTACTTAATTATTGACCATAAAAAAATTTGATATCGATCGTCACAGAAAGCAAAATGGCGGTCAATCAAGATTCAATATACGACTAGCTACTGAAAACAATAAAATCTGCAAATCCTCATTGTGTGTCAACCAAGTGAAAGTCGTTAGCCATGACTCACAAAATGATCGTCCAGACTTTGAGGGTTTGGCAGATCCGCTCGACTGATCTGCATCGGTCGACTGGCTGTCGTCACGCTTTCGCTTCTTGTCTGAGGTTACGTATCGTAGCATTGTGAGGATAATGAGGTATATCGATGATGCAAGGTATTTATGTACAGTTGTAAACACCTTTCACTCAAATTAACAAGATGTTCTCCGTAATTAATCCTCGATTAATCAGTGTCAACTCAGTTTATTGCCTATTACAGTGATTGACTGATTGGACTATCATGTAGGTACGATGTATTTACAGCAATCAAAACAAACAAAGCTTGTCAGTGTAGATAATCTTCATTGTGTTACAACTGCAGACAGAAACTGCTCAGTCCTAACTGTTGATCATGTCCGGTCAAAATTTAAGAATGTCCGCACAATACTTTTTAAAATGTCCGGACAGAAAAATTTAAATGTCCGGTAAGCAATATTTTAAACCGGACATTTGAGATTCCCAATCGGACATGTCCGGCGCATATGACGGTTTCCGGACCCCTGCTTCATAGGGATAACAGTGTAGGAACTGAGATCAGATTTAAAATCTGAGAGGTTACTTGGATAATTGCGTTCTAAAAGACCCTTAGGCTTCACACTTAAGGTGATGATGACACTACTCATGATGTGGAACTCAGTACCATTGATGACATGCATTCCAGATATCTATCTCTGGGGTAATACCTTCAGATATATGGGACGACTTAACGTACGAACAGACATGGTATCATATATTCACTACTGAATTGCCCAAGATCTCTAACTGTCCGATTCTGCTTAGAGATACTTGTAAGAATATTAGTCTTCAGGCGAATCATACGTCCTGTGATGAGAATATGAGGGCTATATTGAATTTTACTTATCGCATACATGACGACACTTTCGAAGAAATGTTAGAAGGGGTTACTTTGATCAGGAACATTATTCTTCAAGGTCAAATTGTTGGTTCTCAGACTTGCTCCAAGAGAGCATTGCCACCTTTTATTGGTGAATTCTCACACAATTTATATGGTACCGCCGTGACAGTGACGTGAACATAATACGTCAACATATCAATATCTTATCAAATAGAATGAGAGCGGAAGAAGCAGCTTTTAATGTATCACAGGATTACATGGGTTCGTACATGTCTAAGGCCAATGACAGAATGAACAGTTTGAAGCAAGGTAGAATTGCAAATCATAATGAATTGACTGAACTAATAAAGGTAGAGAGAGGATGGTAAGATACGATGGTTTCAGGCCATGTATGCACATTGGATACAACTGGTTGGAAAGGAGTTACATTTTGCTACTATGGTTGAGAGGAAGATTAATCAGCTGAGCACAGGATTATATAAGTTATGACAAAATGTACTATCACCCGAGTTGATAGCTCTTCGACATTTAAGGCGGGCTCTATCAAAAATAAGGAGAGCATTGAAGGATAAATATCCAAATTTCCATCTGGTTCATAAAGATTTGCCATACTATTACACAGCTACTAAGGTACACAAGTATTTGTCACAGAGTGACGAAATATCCCCCGCCTGTACACCATACTAAAAATATGAAGACAATCCAGCGATTAGTTCTTGAGATATTGTGGCAACACCGTTTTCCAACTCCAAAAACAGATTTGCCTGCTGTGACCTTGAAAATGGGGTCAAGGTCACCAAAACCGACTGGTGTCTACGGAGTCTGTATATACACCATAGTTCCAAATATGAAGACAATCTAGTGTTTAGTTCTTGAGATATCGCGGCAACACCGTTTTCCAACTCTAAAAGCAGATTTGTCTGCTGTGACCTTGAAAATGGGATCAAGGTCACCAAAACCGACTGGTGTCTGCGGAGTCTGTATATACACCATAGTTCCAAATATGAAGACAATCCAGTATTTAGTTCTTGAGATATCGCGGCAACACCGTTTTCCAACTCTAAAAGCAGATTTGTCTGCTGTGACCTTGAAAATGGGATCAAGGTCACCAAAACCGACTGGTGTCTGCGGAGTCTGTATATACACCATAGTTCCAAATATGAAGACAATCCAGTGTTTAGTTCTTGAGATATCGCGGCAACACCGTTTTCCAACTCCAAAAGCAGATATGCCTGCTGTGACCTTGAAAATGGGGTCAAGGTCACCAAAACCGACTGGTGTCTGCGGAGTCTGTATATAAACCATAGTTCCAAATATGAAGACAATCCAGTGTTTAGTTCTTGAGATATCGCGGCAACAAACAGGTGGGACGTACGGACGGACGTACGGACGGACGGTCGTGAATACTATATCCCCCGCTTCGCGCTTTCGCGCGGCGGGGGATAATTATGTAAGCCATGACAGTACTGTTTATGTCGCTATGATGTTACCATTAACATCCAAAGATAGAGAAACACAACTTTATCAAGTTAAGTTATTCCCAATTCCTCTAAATCACACTTCTGGTGATGCCACAGTGGTTGGGGAGACAATACCATATATTGCCATTTCTGCAGTTGACAAGATGTTTTTGGAAGTCACAAGTGATCAATATGAACTTTGCACTCAAAATCAAATGCTTATAAAATGACACAATCTACCAGCTCAAAGATCATTTCAAAATGCTTCATGCAATTTGGCTTTGTTCCTTTATGATATTGACTTGGTTCATTAAGTTTGTGAAATTGGACTTGTTCCAAATGGTGCAGGTCATTTTATGTTTGAACTATATTCAGGTGACCTGTTGTTATCTGGAATTTTCAAAATTGTCTACTCTTGTGCAGATAAGACCAAGACGATGAAAGGCTGTAGTTGGTGCGTTATACCATTGTTGTGCAACTGTAGAGTGGATGGAGATGGAATGACAATACCACCTAGACTGACAGGATGTCATGAAGCAACCACAAAAACTAATTTCAAATATCCTCTGAATGTAGGGCTACTGAGACACTACTTTTCAGCAGATGATCTCAGAGCAGAAGTGGAAAATTTCCTAACGGATGAACCTGCTAGTTATGATATTCCAGAATTTCAGGTGGCTAATCATACTTTTTCAAAAATAATGGGTGATAATAAAAAGATAAGCATTAATCTTCTTAGAGCTGTGAAACTCGCAAAACAAAACAAGATAATCTACACTGGCCCAACATATATTTTTATGAATAATTAGACCCCAGTAGGAGAGACTCAATGGTTATCAGGAAGCCCATATGTGATTAGGGATGCTTCTTTGGAATAATACTTTGAACTAGCTCTGGCTATTCTGTCAAGAAGGTTAAGTGTGCTAATTTTTACCAATAATAACCTAGCAAATATCAAAGCAATGTTTGATATTACTATTCTATTCTATGCAGGAGTTTTGGTTATTTTTGCCATGGCAGTGTACATTGTTATGAAGAGAATGGGAACGTACAATATCCCATAGTTGTTAATGAATCAGGTAGACCTTCTGCTCCACTACCTTGCACCATCGCTACTCAAATAGCTGCTGTTAGGGATGTAAAGTTAATCTATCCATTAGTTCCGCAGAGACCAGAGAGCATTGAAATGTCACAGTTTTAGAAATTTAAATGATCTCAGACATACTCGTGTCCTCTTGTATAAATGTTGATGTTATACTGTATTCAAGATGTTCCTTTTACTACATGTTTTATGCTTTTGTGCTTACCTATATGCATTTATTTATAATATATATGAATGGGTACACCTACCATATGAGAAAAACATATGTTGAATTTCATGAGAGAAAATCTATCTGTTATATGTTACCAGGATGTTGCATATGGTGCATTGCATTGCACCTCAGGAGTTGATAGAATGCATGTGTGATCACTGCCCAATGAGACATTTGACAATATTCTATATAGGTGCATGTCCAGTGACAATAAGTTGATGTTGAAAAAAAAGAAAAACTTTTGTGATTGTTGAATCAGGTGAGATGTTGTTTGTTTACTGTGTATAGATGCTGAAGCTAAATTTCAACATTTACTTGAGAAATTATAAGAACAAACTGTTGTAATCTTCAGTTAAAGAGGACTTCATGGAGTGTAATGCATGAATTTAAAGTAATTTCCTATTTGATTTACAAATGACTGAATTTTGGACAATTAACTCTTTTGGACATCAGAGTCAAAGTTTTCACTGTCATACATGTAGGAATGAGCAACCTCATTCTATAAGATGATGGAGAGAATCATTTCTAAATTAAGTTCCATATCTAAGAGGAAAATTTTGACCATCTGATGTGGAGAACTTTTTCCATTGGATCAAGACCATAAGAGTAAGAGTAAGTCATAGAACATTCTGACATGGAACATGTTGCTGATACAGAATAGTAAGATAATATATTGGATACGTAGAACTGATCACCAGTTGTTTATTGGTGTTGTGATACTATTGTGACTTCTTTTTTTTTGCCTGAAGAAAAATGCTCATATGTCTTTATATAGAAAAAGCAAAAACTTTACAAAGAAAAATAATTTGATCATGCCTTTATATTAGCCTTCACATGTTATTATTCTCAGATAGGTACATCCCAAGACAGATCCTATCGGAGACATTACCTTGTAAAATTTCATTGTATTGTATTTCCTGATCCTCAGATGCATACACACACAAGTTGTTACATATTGATATTGTACTATTGTATTTACATTTCATATTCTATTATCATTGGTCAATCGCATGGGACATGCCCTACAACAGGAAGGGCATGTATAACCAGGGTATTTTGGTACCTATTTAAAATTTACTTAAAATATAGATGGATATGAGAGATGGGACTGTAAAGGGTGAGGGCATCACCCACAGGGTAAATGATTATTGATTTTACTTCTCTTAGTGATAGAGATAACATTTTCATTAGTAAAATGAAATTAGTAGAATCTAGTCTTGCCATATAAATGTCAGAAGGGAAATGAATGGATGGAACAAAATTGTTAGTCTTGTTGTGATGAAATATTTCTGAGTAGTACTGCTTGATATGAATGTCTAAATAACATGATTAAGTATCTTTTCGGCGCCTTCCAGGTCTGACAGAGTATTTGATGGTATTTGATTATATGAGTATGTCCGAGTTGACCAATGACCCTAGGGAAGTAATCAAGTTGGTTAGTCGAGAAGAGCCTGAGAGTAAAACTGATTACAATGGAAATTGGGGTTCATTGGGAAATGAGCATTATGACTCATTTTTCATGATTTCAAATAAGATTTTGGTGGGAGGAGCTAAAATTATCATCGATAGTATTTTGTTAGTTGTCCGAGAGCGGTGCGGGGATTCGGGAGCTTACAGCTGAACAGAGAGGTTCTCTGTAGATTGGAATTCCGGGTCAGACAAGAAGTAGAGTTAAACGTTGATCAGAAAAGCCATCAGGCTCTTCAACGCATCATCTAGGTATGTGTTGTATTTAAGTAAAACAGACAACAACAAGAACTTATCTGAGTGAGTGAGTGAGTGAGTTTGGTTTAACGCAGCTTTTAACAGTATTCCAGTTATATCACGGCGTGTCAGCTTAATGTGGGAGGAAAGCCCAAAGTGATGCAGGTCTCAGACGTTTACCACTTCAGTGAAACCCACGAGCACGGGTATGGTGCTGACAAACCTAGAAACATAATTGGGGCGAACAGGGATTCGAACCCACAATCATACGTTTCTGGCGTGCCCAAGGGACACAACTCTGCACAGCGAATCGCGGTGCCTTAGAAGACTGGGCCACCCTTGCCCCCAAGAACTTATCTGAGGACCATGTGTGTATATTTATGATTAATTCTATCATAAATAAAAAGGACTTGAGCAAAGCATCTGACTTGTGATTTTGAGAGAGCTACATCATCCCTAGAACAAAGGAGTGGTTGATAAGTACAAGTGACCAAAGGTAGAAGGGTAAAGTACCCGAACCTAAGGTTACAGTATCCCTACTTGTCCAGCACCTACTGTTATACATACAAATTCACCCGAGCATCATGTTAGACAATAGGGTTTAGGGGGGCATATCACGTTTGAAACAACTATTTGCTGAACATCTCTCAAATAAGACAACAAATCAGTGAACTATACAGACACTGTACAGAGTGAACACTCCTAAAATACAAATCAATGAGTGAGTGCACAAAAGACACTAGCGTGATTTGGGCTTTAAAAGACAAGAATTACAGACAAGAAGCAGTATTCCACTATGGCAAATGGACATGTTGATGAACAGTTTATTCCCAATTCTAAGGCAGATTGCCATTTCTTTTTTTTACTGGAAACACGTTCATGACTCAGACTGGGTGTCAAACTTCTATTCGTTAGAAATGTTCACAAAAGTATGTCCAACAACCATGAACACCGAACATGACTACGACCACCCCAGAGGTCTAGTGGTATAGCATCTGCCTGGAGAGCGGAAGGTCATGGGTTCGATCCCCAGCCGTGTCATACTATGGTTGTTGTTACCTTGTCTGGCGCTTAGCAAAAACAAGGACGCGGCATCAGCATACTGTTTCTGACTGGGGTATCCATGTTAAACTGCTGCATGGTATCTCGGCACTGTAAAAAGGCATCATTCCAGACTAGTACAAGCACGCACCCACACCCGCACCCACACCCGCACCCACAACCACACCCACACCCACACCCCAACCCCAACCCCAACCCCAACCCTCACCCACACCCACACCCACACACACACACACCCACACACACACACACACACACACACACACACACACACACACACACACACTCCAACATACCCTCGTGCATGCACGCCATTATATAAGTGCAATAATCTTGGACGCGACGGTAAACCCCATCTCACCTCACCTCACCAAAACATGACTTCATCAACATATGAAGAAAATACTAGGGTTGTAATGATTCATTGATACCTACCATATCATCAATACTTAGGTACACACGATACTTGAATTGTCAGTTTGTGAGATTGCAATACTCTATAAATAGTACAGGAACTGATAGAGTTACCTCCTGTAATGGCAGAAGTAGAACAGCACAACCTGTAAGCATGGCAGAACACAAGGACGGTCCAACTAACTGTCAAATTTAATAACCATCCTTCATTTAGAACTGTTTTGATGTTGTGGTTTTCTTTGTTAAAGTTTTTCAGATAACTATGAACAAATGTACGAAGAAAGAGGTTTAAAGCTGTATTTCAGTGACTTCATCATTTCTTACCAGTAGTATCGTTAGTCCATACCATGATGCAAATCATATCGCAAGATACCAGGCGATACTCAGCTCTACAAAATACTGATATCTTTTTCACTACATTTTGAGTACTCCTAGAAAAATCCCTGTCTTATTTACATCTGTATCCAAAAATGCCCTAAAGTTGAGTGAAATAAACGCATAAATTAGTGTAATCATGGTAATTACTAAATTAGACAATTAAAAAATAATGCAAAATGAGGAAACAGGAGATTGTTAATTTTATGTATACACTAAATTAAGAAAACAGTAATATATAAACAAAATTATATTTTCTGTGTTTTCATGGCATAAACACTGATTATGTTTACTGTGAACCTGTTACTGTCATCCCCTTGGATGAGTGGAGATGAAGAGAGAGAGCAGTCCAAGACAGAAGTTTGACTTGCCCTGCTGTGACAGGTTCTACTACACCAAATCAGTACCAGTTTGGAGAGTGCGGTTTTCGTAGGGAGCCTTCAGTGCAGATCGAGAGATATCTGCAGGCTGTGATTGGAGGATATTCTGTAAGATTTTTATGTCTTTCAAATGTACATCCATCCAGTTATTAAAACTGACCATGTTTTTCTATATTTAGTACTGTCTTTTTCAACATGATGACTTATGCTGAATGTGACCACAGCTATTTTCAAGTAGGTGACATTTTCGTGCGAAACTGGGGGTGGTGTGTTTAGCTTCCGGTACTCGGAAAAGGAGCTGGCTAAGCTAGTCATTTTTATTTTTTTTATTGCTGCTCTAAGGCCAAACTGTGCACACACGTACAGGTAATAGCTGTTGAATGCTTAGTTATTTTAAAAAAAATCATAACGTTACTATAGAAGTCTATGGGAAAACATTTGGTTGTGTGTAACCTGGACATCAACGTGACCCCACAAGAAAGTGAATGATGACACCAAGTAGACACCAAGCTGAGATGAACCAAAGACAGCTTGATCTGTGACAATCTCAGAATGATGGACTATATCATCATCCAACTCAACACTATGATCAACCAACAATAAAGGCTACCTGACCACCACACAACTCAACCAGATCCACCACCGACAAATACCCAACTCACCCAACCTAAAACAAACAGAAATAACGTGAGAACTGCAACAAACAGCAAAAAAAGCATGCGCCAAAAAAACACCCCCAGCAAATGAAGAATATAAAATTTAATATGTCAACTTTTGCGGCCGAGGCTTCAAATCACTAAACCAATCAGCACTCCATAACTTACTAAGAGCCCCCATCATTGATGGTTTAAACATAAATTGGCAGCCCCTAGAAGGCAAACACAAAAACAAAGAGTCATTTACCTGGACACAAGACTTGGAAGAACAGATACGATTAGCAAACAAAAACCCAACACAACCAAAAATACCAGAATACATAACAGTAAAGAGGAAACAACCCATCACAGGCAGAACATCCACCCAAAAAATGTTCATAACATTCAAAGCCATATCACTCCCCACTCACATGACCTTTGGCGCACTAAATGATAAAGTCCACCCCAACAGAAAGAAACCAATCCAATGTGACCAGTGCCAATTCAGGAGTGCATGTGGGCCCCTTTCTGCAGGAATTGTAAAGCCGAAGGACATACAGCAAACCAAAACACCTGCTCAATCAAACAACACATTTGTAAACTTTTAAAATGAAACCATAAAACAGTCACATGTACCAAAACCAGCAATCATACAACAACACCACATAACCAAAGACGAGGAAATCATACCACTGTCAGACCAAACCCTAGACTTTACAGTTAGCTCCTTCCAACCCCTCCCCCCCCCCCAACCAGAAACCACAAATCTCAAAGACAAAATCCTAAACCAAAACAAATACTCCCAACTTCTCAGCCACCTCCACCTCCACAGTAACCATAGCAGACATAACCCCCCTTCCCCTAACCCCCATCCCCCACCAAACCTAATACACATACACATCTTATCCTACCCTACCCCTTAAACCACACCAACTCCCAACCCCGGCGCCTACTATAGTCAATACACAGGCCCAAACCCCAACTTAAATCCACCCTCCCCATACCACTACCACCCAACCATCCACCATTACAACCCCCAATCCCATCAGCACACCCAACCACTCAAACACCCATACAACCACACCACCACCCACAAAACAGAAAAGCAAAAATAATCAAAACTTAAAAACAGCACCTTCAGCAACCATAACTCAACAAAAAATAAAACAACATAAACAAACTTATAGAGTTCATAGCAGCTGCCCTTATTAGACAGCTCATTGAAAACAAATACAATAGCTTTGCTCAGAAGCTCAAACTCTACCAAAAATCTTTTGCCAGTTTCCTAACTGTCACCCACAGTTTACAAATAAACTAAAGTCATATCACTAAACTAAAATTATTTCAAAGTTAGACCCATCACCACATCATTCATAAGTACGGTATCTCTTTGACAGCAAATATCTTAAAAAAACAAGCTGGGAAGTTCATAATGTCACATGGGGCAGTGATCACTGGTCCTTAAAATCATACCTAATATAATAAACAAATCCCTTTCAACTAACGATCAAACTTCAGGAAACACCAAGCAAACAAGTTTCAATATAAAAACCAAACTGGCCACAGTTCATCAAACTCTGCCATCAATCTGACACATCACATGATCACAATACAAAACACGGACACAGACACTTTTAACACAAAAGTATACCCACCTAAATAAATAACTTCTTACACAACCCAGTCCCTTGGTGGAGCAACAAAATAATCAATGCTAGAATACAAAAAAAAAAGGCTCTCAATCATTTTATAAGAGATTGTTCTAAACTACCTGAAGTTATAAATCTGAGAAACAAAACTAAACAAATAATCATAACAGTGCAAAGAGAATACACTGGCAAACTTTCAGTAAAAACTTAAACATTAGCAAACAAAACACTGGGCTATTGTGGAACAAATTTAAAGCCATAAAAGCTAATTCCCTAAAATCTATTTACTCCAACATTAAGAACCTCACCACTAATAAAGCCATTTGAAGCTAATGCAATCGCTGCCAACTTTTTGAAAACAAGCTGCTCAACCAGCACCAAATACACAGCCGCAGCCACATGACAAGATAATATCAGTTACATAATCATAAACAAAATCCCAATTAGAATACAAAAACTAAATATAGACAACGGGCACTATACCCCTTCAATGGAAACATGCTGATATAGTACCAGTCCTCAAATGAGGAAAACCACAAAATAAGCCTGACTCCTACCGTCCCATCTCAACCATATCAACTCAAACTGGCCATCACATACCCACGCATACGCCGATGCATCACACGACACAAACAACACCAGCATAGGTATCCATGTAGACCAACCCCATACAATAACCACTAATTATCATCACAAAAATTCAAATACAGCAGAATTACTGGCCATATCAGCAGCACTACACCAAGCGAAAAACCTGAACCAAACCAACTTTCTTATAATTATGAAAAAAAGGTTATGAAAAAATTTGGACCAAACATAATTAAATGGGTTAATATCTTAACTAAGAATGCATCATCTTGTGTAATACAAAATGGACATCTCTCCACTTTTTTTCAGAAACAAAGAGGATTTCGGCATAAAAGGAATAACAATAAATGGTATGGAGTATAAATTAGGTCAATATGCAGATGATACACAGTTATTTTTAGATCTGAAGGGTTACAGGCCGGCAAAGCCACATTTCGAAAATAGATAGCCCAAATTGATGTGGCATTCGCGGCAATGGTTATGGTTGCGTGATTGTATAATGTGGCTCTCGTGGCTATGCTGTCAAAACATGCTTTGTGATTCTAACAGGTTACCGTATATAACAAAACAAGTCTTGTTTTCTCATTTTTTATTCAACAAGGATAACATATTCATCAAAACTTTACATTGATGAATATGAATAGCATATGGATATCATAATGGATCTAATGTCATCACTGCAGATGAAGGAGGTCGCCCACGTGGTCAGCATGTTCCATCTCACTCAGGTGTTGGTTCAGGAGCTGGATCTTGAGGGACGCAATACGTGCATCGATTGCCTTGTACTTCTTTCTTCGTGAAGGTCCTGACCACGGGTGAGAGAGTCTCAGGACTGCAACCTCTTTGAGTGACTGCTCTCGCTGAAATAGCTTCACTACCTCGTAGATGTTCGGGTGGCACTTCTTGGCAAGTTTCTTTATCTTTTTTTGTTGTGCCACCCTTCCAGGTGATTGTTGGTACGGTGGCCTTGGTTTTCGAAATGGTTCCAAATCTCTGGCATGAATGCCCTACCTTGAACCCAACTGGTTGTCACGTAGTCCATGAAGGCAGTCACTTTAGGGCCAGCAGGAGAGTCAGCAATGGCATCAAGCCACACATCATCCACTTTGTCACGAGGTACTAGAGGGAAAACAGCAGCTCTTCTCACCAGCTTCTTCACCTCCTCATCTTCCTTATAGTCCATCACCAGACCTTCTTTCTGCACCCTCCTCCAGATACATTGGGTGAAGTGTAGGAAACACCCTCTAACTAATGTCCCAGGAAATACATCAGTCACGGAATTGTGAGCTGCACGTTCAAAGTCCAACTGAATTGTAAGTGGGGCAAACTCTAGACCTCCTCTACTAGCAAAATCGCATAGGTACCGAAACATGTTGACATAACACATTTTTGTTCGATTGGCCACAAACAGTAAACTTATAGAAACATATGGCCAAACACCTCAGCATGTAAAATGTACCATCACAAAATACAATGTCTGCAGCACACAAATGTTCAATGTTCTTGTCTGTAGTGAAGATAAGGATGTCGTCAATAACACGGTGTAGGAACTGGTCGCCTCCCTCAGTAATTTAAATGTGGGACACTCATATAAAGGTATCGGTAATCAGATTGTTTAATTACCCGCTAGAATAGGTGAAATGCACTCAGCTGAAAATGTGCCTCTACCGGCAATAGCCATTTCTGAAATGTGGCTCTCCCGGCTAGACACCGATCTGAAGAGCTGCAATTGATACTTTGAATAAATTTTATAGAATATCCGGTCTTAAGGTAAATATTGACAAAACTAAAGGTACATGGATAGGTTCAATGGCAGGAAGCAACATCAAATACTAGAAGACATGAAGACATAATATTAGACTGGCATGAGGAAAACTTTGAAGTCTTGGGAATAATATTTAATCCAACATTACTTGATCCATGGGTAATAAATACAAGAAAAAGACTCGACCATATTAATAGATTACTTGGAAGCTTGAAAAAAAGACATCTAACATTAACAGGTAAAATCACAGTTTTTAAGACTCCGGCTCGTTCAACATTAGTTCATACACTTTCAGCACTTCCAAACCCACCTGATAATGTTATTGGAAAATTTAATATACTATTTTATACATACATTTGGAATAACAAACCAGACAAAATAAAAAGATCTGCCTTGATAAGGAAATATGAAGGAGGTGGTCTGAGAATGATAGATACCAGCAAATTTATTGATTCATTGAAATTATCATTTTTAACATGTTTAAGGACAAGTTTACAAATACCGACTTCATCAACATTAAAGAACTTCCAATCAAAACAGATATTCCTTTTGGGAGCAAATATTGATAAGTGTTTTACTTTGAAAAATCCCTTTTGGGGGGACATATTGAATATTGGGGTAATTACTACAGAAAACAAAGTTGACAAACAAAGTATTGACGAAATTTTTCAGAACCATTATGGTTCAATCACCAATATAAAAATAATTTCATTCTAAAACATTGGTTTAATAAGGGTATTCATAGTTTAAAAGATTTATGTAGCAACAACAGATTTTGAACATTTGAAGAATTACAAAACCAATTTCAAATTAAAGGTACTATACATGACTACAACAGAGTAATGCTAAATATCCCTAAATCATGGAAAAAAGCAATAAATGGCAGATCTTCTATGACAGCTAACTTATACATAAATAACATTTTGAGAGACATGTTGATAAGAACAAAGGGCTCCAGAATATTTTATGATAAACTTATAGCTATAAACTAACTTTCCTCTGATGTGTGATTAATGGGAAAATTAACTTAATCAAAGCATTTTATGGAATAATGCTTTCTCTAATGGTAGATTGTGTACCAATGATGTTAAACTAATAGATTTCCAGTACAGATTTATAAATAGCGCTGTATATACCAAAAAGGAATTATGGAAAATGAAGTTAATAGATGATGATAAATGCTCATTTTGAGACTGTGAATCTGAAAACTTATACCATGTGTATGTAGAATGTGTTTTTGTAAAGGAATTTTGGTGAGAAATTGAAATGTACCTTAACTCGAAACTTGCTTATGATATTCATATTACCATTCTGGATAAGTTATTTTGCTACAACAAAAACAACTACCTATTCAACCACATAATTCTTTTTGCAAAAAAATACATTCACCAGTCAAGCACAAAGAAAACTCCATTATGCTTTCATTTTTTCATAAAATGTTGAAAGATGTATGTAAAATAGAAAAATTCATCGCAATGAAAAATAGTAGTACTGTATTAAGAGATTCGACAGAAAATGGATGGAATTATCAGCCTACTTATTATAATTTCTCAGTCAATCAATAGATGTACTTACCCATATATGATTCTATTCTATGAATAGCTACATGTATATACCTCATGTACCAATGTTACATATATGTCTACTGAATTGAAATAAAAATATTTAAAAAAACAACAAAAACACTTTCTTATTATTTCAGACTCTTTAAGCTCCATAAAACAAATTCAAAATAAATACTCAAAAACCTGACTAGACTTTATAACAACATGACTAAACTAACTTCAGAATTAAGATCAGATAAATCAGTTGATCTACCATGGATACCTAGCAACTCAAACATACCAGGTAATGACTCCGCTGACACAGCAGCCAAATAAGCAATGATAAATCTATCCCCCAAATTAAACTTTTCCACCTCTCTAAGGCCGAAGCATTAAAAATTAAATTTTCAATCACTTATTAAAAATTATAACTCCAACTGGAGAAAATCCCTTTTCACCAAACCTCTTAATACCTATTAATATTAGAGATATGGTTAGAACAAACACATACACCACTATCAATAATCTGTCAAACTTGTTGCCTTGGAAACAGGAACTTTTTCTTTATAAATAAAAAAATAAGCTAAAAGCACCACTTCAGCCCTTGATTACTACATGTACCAGGTTTACATGAAAAGTCTTTCATAGTTTTCAAGTTGTGCTCTGGAAACGACACCTATCCCCACTTTTTGACAGTAACTCCAAATTGTTTCCATTGAAATCAAGAAAAAGAAAAATGCCCCAAATCTGTAAAATAGCAAAGAGCACCTCTTTGGAATCTTTTTGATATATCTGCCAAGTTTTGTTAAAAGATTTTGAATGGTTTTCCAGTTACGCTCTGGAAATGAAATGATTACGAATGGACATACGGACAGACAGACAGACAGACTAGGCGTCGACCATATCCGCCGCATTATATGCCAGGGGGATAACAAGCGGTACAGATCATGTTGTTTTAGTTTCGCTTCTCTTCACTTGCATCTCCAGTATTTTGATGGCAATTAAGAGTCAAATTTGAGATATTTCAGGAGAAATAAGAATTTCATTTCAGTTATAAAATGCTTATCATGGAATCTTTAAACCATGACAAATCCAAAAAAAGGTGAATACTTCACGTGGCAGAAAGGCGGTAGGCAAGTCCTCCTGCATGACTTCAGATACAGACTCAACAACCAGCGACTGACTTGTGTACACTGGAAATATGTACAGCGCCAAGGATTAGTCAACACGTCAGTGTCAATTCAAGGCAGTTTATTCTGCAACCATAACATCGACAGAAAAACCGGAAGGCCCGGTTCAACCAAAAGTTGGAATAAGCAAAAGCGAACGCGGATGCCTGGGCAAGTGTACCAGAGTGGGTCGGTACCAAGTTAGCTCAGATGGTTCATGGTGCCCGTCCCCAATCCCTTAAGAGGACTTACACTGAGATGGACCAGAGTTTGCGGACAACTTCATAGCAGGATTAAGACGCCCCTTGAATTCCTTAGTGCTGCTGGACAACCAAATAACTGTATTGACATATGACTTTAAAGATAGGTATTAAAGTGACAATACAGTGAGACATATTTTATATAATATATATTTACATTTTTAACTTGATAACTTAATGATAACTTAATACTAAGAACCATAACAATTTGAAATGTTGTGAACACACAATGATATTTAGAATGTAGCAAATGTTATATTTGGGATAATACTTTCTAAGCCTCTGTGGCTGAGTGGGTTAGATCTCTGAGTTTGTGAGCTTGCGATTAGGTGCCTCACTCTATTTGTCAACATAATTATGATCTCTAGAGGGGCATTACTGCCATCAATCATCTAAACTGTGACTTGACTTGCAGTGCATATCTTTATTTATTATGATTATTTATTCTGAACTTTATTTTGTCATGGTCACTTGACAAATGCCTTGTGGGGGCACCTCTATTGTACTGACATGTCTTGTGTGAGAGGTTAACATGCAGATTAAATACAGATGATGTGAAAACCTTTAATTTTACTATATTTATTATGCCTGTTTGGCATTATGTTTTTTTAACATTTGAAAATCTATACTGCATCCACATTTCACACAACACAAGTGCTTTTGTTAGGCGCTGTTTTCCATCCACTATGTTGTTGCTCAAAGCACACTTATTACCCGTTCAATGGATCAGTTTGAACTTAACAATCATACTCAGATCCCTAAACTGCTTTGAGGCACTAGCAGAGGTTAACCATCACATTGACATCTCATCCTACTGGGTACCCATTCACTGCTGGGTGAACAAAGGCACATTTCAAAGAGTCACTTGCCCAGGGGGATACCACATTTGTTAAATGTGCTTCAGTGTAGGGCAAAGCCCAAGAAGATTTCAGCAGCCTAGCTGCTGAACTCAGTCAATCCAACCACTCCCCACAACCAGTGTAGCTTAACTTGACATGGTTTGTGACTTGTGCGCTGTGCACATGACCACATGCCACCAGCTCATGCATTCTGATACAGGCCTAGATTTTCTAAAATATTGTAAACTTGTTGCAGATCGCTCAGAGCTACGATACCTATCGTAACTCTGACAGAGAATTCATTTGTGTTGGAGATAGAAAAGCGGGGTGTTTCCCAATGATGTCACAGGGATTCCCCAGCGCAGACGATAAACAACAAAATGGTCAGTGAGTGAGTGTGTTGGGTTTAACGCCGCTTTTAACATTATTCCAGTTATATCACGGCGTGTCAGCTTAATGTGGGAGGAAAGCCCGGAGTGATGCAGGTCTCAGACGTTTACCACTTCGGTGAAACCCACGAGCACAAGGTATGGTGCTGACAAACCTAGAAACATAATCGAGGTGAACCGGAATTCGAACCCACAATCATAGGTTTCTGGCATGCCCAAGGGACGCAAATCTGCACAGCGAATCGCGGCGCCCTAGACAACTGGGCCACCTGGCCCCCACAATGAAATGGAAGGCCTACAAGCATCAGAGGAGGTAAAAGACAAGAAGGTCAGTAAGGCTAATTGGAAGCTTCTGAGATGGAAGTATTAGTCGCGGAGGACAGTCTCAAATCCTCACTTCTCTTTGGAAGTTTCACGACTACCATGACAGTGAAGAGGAAATGCTCGGAGGACATCACGGACAAGCAAGTGTCGGACCGATGCAAATGACAATATCCCTTGGCTAAAGAGTATGATGGATATAATATTAGTAATCGTTCTCTAAATATTGTAAACCCTGCGTATTTTTTTATTTGCTAAATAGTATATGTAATTGTTAACTGTATTATTTGTTTCACTCACAATCATGGTAAATGAAAATGAATATGCTGACTCATCATTATAACAAGTTTGTTTCTGTACAACATAATTTCTATGAGCGGTAAGTGTTGTTTTATCAATGATTATTAACAGAGATATGCCCCGATTATGAAAAGTTTCAGGTTCATTGTGCTTTTATACTGTAAGTGCCAATTGAAGAGTTGCAATCATTGTTTAATTAAGAGAGTGATAGGTTCACACAATTATTAATTAATGATAAAGTGTGATGGGTTCAAACAATTATTATTTAATGATCAAGTGTGATGGGTTCACACAATTATCATTTAATCACCAAGTGTGATGGGTTCACACAATTATTATTTTATTATTTTATGATGTATGATGGGTTCATACAATTATTACTTAAACATCAGATGTGATGGGTTCATATTTTGAAGCGCATTATCATATTAACGAAGTTGATATTTTCAACATTTCCATTGAATGTCCTATGATTCTCAATGAAGCTTTTGAATGGCAGTCTAAGAGATTACTCTTAAGACATCGGTTTGATTCCGGTCAAAGGCAAGTGCACCGAGAATCCTTACTCACTGCATGTAATTTGTTGTAATATTGTTTTTTATATCCTTTGATTTACATCTTTTTGGATTAAATATTGTGTGTTTTATAATGAGAGTTGATTTTAATCCAAATAAAAATAAATATAAAATATAAAAAAAACCACTGTTAAGCAATTAATATTGTAATTGGAAATAAACATGTATAGAACTCAGAACTGTGACCTATGAAAATGTTGTTTTTTGCAGGATCAACTCAAACAGTGCTTCCAAGAGGGATTGGATGGAAGTGAAAAAGAAGTGGACAGACATGAAGTAATGCCATGTTAGATTTTGATGTTAAATTCTACTGAGATAATTATTTTTTGATCTTGCAGCTGTTATTGACTCATTTCATGGAACATTAATGTATAACGATTTTGATCATATTGTGTTCTTTTCAAGAAGTCAAACAGGGAAACAAGCAGCGAGTCAAAAAAGGGAGAAGACGAAAACAGGAGGTGGGCCTCCACCAATGGAAGAACTTATCCATGTTGAACAAATGGTTTGTAATAGTTGTTTTAGCATACAATTCAGTATATGTTATTATATATGATATTAGCTTCCATGTTAAAAGTAATAACAACTGGATAAACAGTTTACAACATTCAAATTTACATCCTAAATAAGGTTATGTATGAAACAAAATGTGTTATGTGTGTAAAAAGAATACAATGAAAAGAATAAATGTTGTATTTTGGCTTTAAGGTTGTGTCACTGATACCACCATGGCAAATAGAGGGATGTGAGGGCGGAATGGAAAGTGAAGAATGTAAGTACATTAAGATGTTATTTAGGACATATTATGTATTATGTTTTACAATGTAAAAGTAAAAGCATTTGATATTTATGACAAACAATGTTGCATATACTTTTTGTAAATACTTAAGTTGGTGTTTTTATTATTATTGATTAATCTCTGGATTTATATTTTTTTATAATGTTTTGTAATCTACATTTTAGGTGTACCCATGTCTGTCGACCAACTGCTGAATGTGGCCGAGCATTTTGATGTTTTTGGTACAGTCTTATTTATTTAAAACTTTGGATATTTGATTGATGACATATTTAATAGATATAAGAAGTCAAAATATAAATTGCTGACAATACATCATTGTTCCAGTGCCTTTGTATTATTCTTACTTTTTATGTATTTTTCAGTAATTTCTGAAGTCTGACTGCTTCATTTCAAACAGTTTGTTATGCGAAACATAAATCAAGTATATTCATTCAGTGGAGATATGTATATACAACAGAACAATACGTTTACACAGCAGCAACATTTATGACGAAAATAGTAGTAAAATTTTGTTGTAAGTTATACACATTCAATTGAGGGGATCAGTCAAGGATAGCTGTATGCATGAAAGATATGCAAATATGCTGCTATGGAAGAGAATAGGTGTGAGCAATGATATTTCAACATACTATTCCATAATTGTGGATGATGATTATTATGATTATGATGGTGATTTGTTACAGAAGATCCTGTGAGTGGGTGCTCCTCTGTGCCACTAACAGCAGTAAGTGCCCCAAATCTGCCACAATCAGTTGCCTCAGGTGGGTAGTATTAGAAATATTACATTGAGAGGTTAAAGTTTCTGTTTGTGCCATGTTTCAAGATTTGTAAGACAAATTGTAAACATAAGTTATTTCTCATGTGTCATATAGTTAACATTTCAGTATTAATTTAAATATTTCATTACAATTGCAACTGATCAAATTATTCTTGTCCCAGGGAAACCTAAAGGTCATATCATCCAAATTGAGTCAAGAAAAAAACTGGAGGTATTGGAGGGAATTTTGAGAGCGCAAAATGAATTGGTTGATGTGAAGAGGAGGAGGCTGGAATTGGAAGAAGAAAAAATGTCAATTCTGAGAAATATTTATGCCGACAAAAGTTTTTGTCACCCATTATCAATTCCTATTAAATCACTGTCAAGATTCCACTGTGTGTAGCCTATTACTTGTAAAATATGTACAGCCTATCACATGTACCTGTGTTTCATAAGTTGTTGTTAATTTGAAAATAAATGATGCCATTAAGATAAGTGGGTGATGTTTTGTTTCCAATCTTAACATTGATTCTTCAGTGGTTTCAGTTCAAATAATATTGCAAAGACATTTATAACTTGTGATTTCTCAAATAATTATGATCATAGGACTAATAAACATTGATATATACTAATTGCAGTTGTCTCCAAAAATTTACAGATTTACAAAACTTTTGCCAATAAATTATAAAGAAGAAATGCTTGTCCAGTTTTTGTTTATTTTTGTGAGTGAGTGAGTGAGTGAGTGAGTGAGTGAGGTTTTACGCCGCTTTTAGCAATATTCAAGCAATATCATGGCAGGGGTTGTTCAACAGGTAATCATTGCATCTTACAAGAAGGCATAATATGACATTGACATTGAACACGAGGGCAGATGGCAGTTGTTGGTACCATGATGGTGTGTTTGATATTTAAAAAAAATCCACTTTCATTATTTTAGATTATTGATGTTGAAATATTAATTTATTTTTTATCGCTTTGTAATGACGTGTCAATATTATTTTATTCCACTGTGGACGAAATTCTGAATAAATGTTTGTGACATGCCGACAACACCGTTGTTTAATTGGCCGTGGCAGAAAGAGTGAACAGAAACTGAAGCTCTCTCGTGGACAGAGCATTTTGGGATATTCTGTTGCTACAAAGACAATTTACCTTTGCACGTGCTGCTCAATGCAACCTAAATATAACTTACCTACACAATGTGAACAGAACTCGTCATATTCCTGACTGGGATGATAAGCAATCGGCGAATTAAGGTGACAGGCGCAAGGGAGCAATGGCTGCAAGGAAGTCGTACAATACTGAATGGAAGGAAATGAACGCAATAGGACGTTGGCAGCGTTATGATGGTCCCTGAAGAGACAAATAAATATATGCTATGAAAAAACGCTAAGGACCCAAACCAATGTAAATAGCAGGTAAGCTAGTAGTAAAGCTGTTTTGTGAAATTTTGTGAAAGGAATTCTCCCAGATATGGAGTATCCGTGGGCCGTCGTTGATAAAAACGAGTTCCGAAAAAATGAAAATGATCGTTCCCCATTTTTGGATTGTTAGTAGTGTATGGAACATTTTGTTGAATTATTCAGCCGCTGTTATTTACACAAACTGTCTATATTCGCTACGCGGCACTGTGCGAAAATTGCACTATTTTCTCTTTTCTGGGGACCATCACCAACATTCTCTGGACTATTTATTTTGTCCAAGAAATGTTTAAACGTGTACAATGAGTGCCATTTCATTAAGTGAAATACATTCTTTGTGTGAGACTACGTTGAGCCAAAATTTAAAAAAAGGAGTATCGTCTTGAAACTCGGTAGGCGGGTCGGACAGGTCCCCCCGACCACGTTGACGTTCGAATTGTAGATTTTTAGCTATTTTCTCCAGGCCTTAGGGGCGACCGTAGTGTCAAAAGCATGACTTGTCACCATGGGCAGGGGTGCCAAAATTTAAAAAAAGGAGTATCGTCTTGAAACTCGGTAGGCGGGTCGGACAGGTCCCCCCGACCACGTTGACGTTCGAATTGTAGATTTTTAGCTATTTTCTCCAGGCCTTAGGGGCGACCGTAGTGTCAAAAGCATGACTTGTCACCATGGGCAGGGGTGCCAAAATTTAAAAAAAGGAGTATCGTCTTGAAACTCGGTAGGCGGGTCGGACAGGTCCCCCCGACCACGTTGACGTTCGAATTGTAGATTTTTAGCTATTTTCTCCAGGCCTTAGGGGCGACCGTAGTGTCAAAAGCATGACTTGTCACCATGGGCAGGGGTGCCAAAATTTAAAAAAAGGAGTATCGTCTTGAAACTCGGTAGGCGGGTCGGACAGGTCCCCCCGACCACGTTGACGTTCGAATTGTAGATTTTTAGCTATTTTCTCCAGGCCTTAGGGGCGACCGTAGTGTCAAAAGCATGACTTGTCACCATGGGCAGGGGTGCCAAAATTTAAAAAAAGGAGTATCGTCTTGAAACTCGGTAGGCGGGTCGGACAGGTCCCCCCGACCACGTTGACGTTCGAATTGTAGATTTTTAGCTATTTTCTCCAGGCCTTAGGGGCGACCGTAGTGTCAAAAGCATGACTTGTCACCATGGGCAGGGGTGCCAAAATTTAAAAAAAGGAGTATCGTCTTGAAACTCGGTAGGCGGGTCGGACAGGTCCCCCCGACCACGTTGACGTTCGAATTGTAGATTTTTAGCTATTTTCTCCAGGCCTTAGGGGCGACCGTAGTGTCAAAAGCATGACTTGTCACCATGGGCAGGGGTGCCAAAATTTAAAAAAAGGAGTATCGTCTTGAAACTCGGTAGGCGGGTCGGACAGGTCCCCCCGACCACGTTGACGTTCGAATTGTAGATTTTTAGCTATTTTCTCCAGGCCTTAGGGGCGACCGTAGTGTCAAAAGCATGACTTGTCACCATGGGCAGGGGTGCCAAAATTTAAAAAAAGGAGTATCGTCTTGAAACTCGGTAGGCGGGTCGGACAGGTCCCCCCGACCACGTTGACGTTCGAATTGTAGATTTTTAGCTATTTTCTCCAGGCCTTAGGGGCGACCGTAGTGTCAAAAGCATGACTTGTCACCATGGGCAGGGGTGCCAAAATTTAAAAAAAGGAGTATCGTCTTGAAACTCGGTAGGCGGGTCGGACAGGTCCCCCCGACCACGTTGACGTTCGAATTGTAGATTTTTAGCTATTTTCTCCAGGCCTTAGGGGCGACCGTAGTGTCAAAAGCATGACTTGTCACCATGGGCAGGGGTGCCAAAATTTAAAAAAAGGAGTATCGTCTTGAAACTCGGTAGGCGGGTCGGACAGGTCCCCCCGACCACGTTGACGTTCGAATTGTAGATTTTTAGCTATTTTCTCCAGGCCTTAGGGGCGACCGTAGTGTCAAAAGCATGACTTGTCACCATGGGCAGGGGTGCCAAAATTTAAAAAAAGGAGTATCGTCTTGAAACTCGGTAGGCGGGTCGGACAGGTCCCCCCGACCACGTTGACGTTCGAATTGTAGATTTTTAGCTATTTTCTCCAGGCCTTAGGGGCGACCGTAGTGTCAAAAGCATGACTTGTCACCATGGGCAGGGGTGCCAAAATTTAAAAAAAGGAGTATCGTCTTGAAACTCGGTAGGCGGGTCGGACAGGTCCCCCCGACCACGTTGACGTTCGAATTGTAGATTTTTAGCTATTTTCTCCAGGCCTTAGGGGCGACCGTAGTGTCAAAAGCATGACTTGTCACCATGGGCAGGGGTGCCAAAATTTAAAAAAAGGAGTATCGTCTTGAAACTCGGTAGGCGGGTCGGACAGGTCCCCCCGACCACGTTGACGTTCGAATTGTAGATTTTTAGCTATTTTCTCCAGGCCTTAGGGGCGACCGTAGTGTCAAAAGCATGACTTGTCACCATGGGCAGGGGTGCCAAAATTTAAAAAAAGGAGTATCGTCTTGAAACTCGGTAGGCGGGTCGGACAGGTCCCCCCGACCACGTTGACGTTCGAATTGTAGATTTTTAGCTATTTTCTCCAGGCCTTAGGGGCGACCGTAGTGTCAAAAGCATGACTTGTCACCATGGGCAGGGGTGCCAAAATTTAAAAAAAGGAGTATCGTCTTGAAACTCGGTAGGCGGGTCGGACAGGTCCCCCCGACCACGTTGACGTTCGAATTGTAGATTTTTAGCTATTTTCTCCAGGCCTTAGGGGCGACCGTAGTGTCAAAAGCATGACTTGTCACCATGGGCAGGGGTGCCAAAATTTAAAAAAAGGAGTATCGTCTTGAAACTCGGTAGGCGGGTCGGACAGGTCCCCCCGACCACGTTGACGTTCGAATTGTAGATTTTTAGCTATTTTCTCCAGGCCTTAGGGGCGACCGTAGTGTCAAAAGCATGACTTGTCACCATGGGCAGGGGTGCCAAAATTTAAAAAAAGGAGTATCGTCTTGAAACTCGGTAGGCGGGTCGGACAGGTCCCCCCGACCACGTTGACGTTCGAATTGTAGATTTTTAGCTATTTTCTCCAGGCCTTAGGGGCGACCGTAGTGTCAAAAGCATGACTTGTCACCATGGGCAGGGGTGCCAAAATTTAAAAAAAGGAGTATCGTCTTGAAACTCGGTAGGCGGGTCGGACAGGTCCCCCCGACCACGTTGACGTTCGAATTGTAGATTTTTAGCTATTTTCTCCAGGCCTTAGGGGCGACCGTAGTGTCAAAAGCATGACTTGTCACCATGGGCAGGGGTGCCAAAATTTAAAAAAAGGAGTATCGTCTTGAAACTCGGTAGGCGGGTCGGACAGGTCCCCCCGACCACGTTGACGTTCGAATTGTAGATTTTTAGCTATTTTCTCCAGGCCTTAGGGGCGACCGTAGTGTCAAAAGCATGACTTGTCACCATGGGCAGGGGTGCCAAAATTTAAAAAAAGGAGTATCGTCTTGAAACTCGGTAGGCGGGTCGGACAGGTCCCCCCGACCACGTTGACGTTCGAATTGTAGATTTTTAGCTATTTTCTCCAGGCCTTAGGGGCGACCGTAGTGTCAAAAGCATGACTTGTCACCATGGGCAGGGGTGCCAAAATTTAAAAAAAGGAGTATCGTCTTGAAACTCGGTAGGCGGGTCGGACAGGTCCCCCCGACCACGTTGACGTTCGAATTGTAGATTTTTAGCTATTTTCTCCAGGCCTTAGGGGCGACCGTAGTGTCAAAAGCATGACTTGTCACCATGGGCAGGGGTGCCAAAATTTAAAAAAAGGAGTATCGTCTTGAAACTCGGTAGGCGGGTCGGACAGGTCCCCCCGACCACGTTGACGTTCGAATTGTAGATTTTTAGCTATTTTCTCCAGGCCTTAGGGGCGACCGTAGTGTCAAAAGCATGACTTGTCACCATGGGCAGGGGTGCCAAAATTTAAAAAAAGGAGTATCGTCTTGAAACTCGGTAGGCGGGTCGGACAGGTCCCCCCGACCACGTTGACGTTCGAATTGTAGATTTTTAGCTATTTTCTCCAGGCCTTAGGGGCGACCGTAGTGTCAAAAGCATGACTTGTCACCATGGGCAGGGGTGCCAAAATTTAAAAAAAGGAGTATCGTCTTGAAACTCGGTAGGCGGGTCGGACAGGTCCCCCCGACCACGTTGACGTTCGAATTGTAGATTTTTAGCTATTTTCTCCAGGCCTTAGGGGCGACCGTAGTGTCAAAAGCATGACTTGTCACCATGGGCAGGGGTGCCAAAATTTAAAAAAAGGAGTATCGTCTTGAAACTCGGTAGGCGGGTCGGACAGGTCCCCCCGACCACGTTGACGTTCGAATTGTAGATTTTTAGCTATTTTCTCCAGGCCTTAGGGGCGACCGTAGTGTCAAAAGCATGACTTGTCACCATGGGCAGGGGTGCCAAAATTTAAAAAAAGGAGTATCGTCTTGAAACTCGGTAGGCGGGTCGGACAGGTCCCCCCGACCACGTTGACGTTCGAATTGTAGATTTTTAGCTATTTTCTCCAGGCCTTAGGGGCGACCGTAGTGTCAAAAGCATGACTTGTCACCATGGGCAGGGGTGCCAAAATTTAAAAAAAGGAGTATCGTCTTGAAACTCGGTAGGCGGGTCGGACAGGTCCCCCCGACCACGTTGACGTTCGAATTGTAGATTTTTAGCTATTTTCTCCAGGCCTTAGGGGCGACCGTAGTGTCAAAAGCATGACTTGTCACCATGGGCAGGGGTGCCAAAATTTAAAAAAAGGAGTATCGTCTTGAAACTCGGTAGGCGGGTCGGACAGGTCCCCCCGACCACGTTGACGTTCGAATTGTAGATTTTTAGCTATTTTCTCCAGGCCTTAGGGGCGACCGTAGTGTCAAAAGCATGACTTGTCACCATGGGCAGGGGTGCCAAAATTTAAAAAAAGGAGTATCGTCTTGAAACTCGGTAGGCGGGTCGGACAGGTCCCCCCGACCACGTTGACGTTCGAATTGTAGATTTTTAGCTATTTTCTCCAGGCCTTAGGGGCGACCGTAGTGTCAAAAGCATGACTTGTCACCATGGGCAGGGGTGCCAAAATTTAAAAAAAGGAGTATCGTCTTGAAACTCGGTAGGCGGGTCGGACAGGTCCCCCCGACCACGTTGACGTTCGAATTGTAGATTTTTAGCTATTTTCTCCAGGCCTTAGGGGCGACCGTAGTGTCAAAAGCATGACTTGTCACCATGGGCAGGGGTGCCAAAATTTAAAAAAAGGAGTATCGTCTTGAAACTCGGTAGGCGGGTCGGACAGGTCCCCCCGACCACGTTGACGTTCGAATTGTAGATTTTTAGCTATTTTCTCCAGGCCTTAGGGGCGACCGTAGTGTCAAAAGCATGACTTGTCACCATGGGCAGGGGTGCCAAAATTTAAAAAAAGGAGTATCGTCTTGAAACTCGGTAGGCGGGTCGGACAGGTCCCCCCGACCACGTTGACGTTCGAATTGTAGATTTTTAGCTATTTTCTCCAGGCCTTAGGGGCGACCGTAGTGTCAAAAGCATGACTTGTCACCATGGGCAGGGGTGCCAAAATTTAAAAAAAGGAGTATCGTCTTGAAACTCGGTAGGCGGGTCGGACAGGTCCCCCCGACCACGTTGACGTTCGAATTGTAGATTTTTAGCTATTTTCTCCAGGCCTTAGGGGCGACCGTAGTGTCAAAAGCATGACTTGTCACCATGGGCAGGGGTGCCAAAATTTAAAAAAAGGAGTATCGTCTTGAAACTCGGTAGGCGGGTCGGACAGGTCCCCCCGACCACGTTGACGTTCGAATTGTAGATTTTTAGCTATTTTCTCCAGGCCTTAGGGGCGACCGTAGTGTCAAAAGCATGACTTGTCACCATGGGCAGGGGTGCCAAAATTTAAAAAAAGGAGTATCGTCTTGAAACTCGGTAGGCGGGTCGGACAGGTCCCCCCGACCACGTTGACGTTCGAATTGTAGATTTTTAGCTATTTTCTCCAGGCCTTAGGGGCGACCGTAGTGTCAAAAGCATGACTTGTCACCATGGGCAGGGGTGCCAAAATTTAAAAAAAGGAGTATCGTCTTGAAACTCGGTAGGCGGGTCGGACAGGTCCCCCCGACCACGTTGACGTTCGAATTGTAGATTTTTAGCTATTTTCTCCAGGCCTTAGGGGCGACCGTAGTGTCAAAAGCATGACTTGTCACCATGGGCAGGGGTGCCAAAATTTAAAAAAAGGAGTATCGTCTTGAAACTCGGTAGGCGGGTCGGACAGGTCCCCCCGACCACGTTGACGTTCGAATTGTAGATTTTTAGCTATTTTCTCCAGGCCTTAGGGGCGACCGTAGTGTCAAAAGCATGACTTGTCACCATGGGCAGGGGTGCCAAAATTTAAAAAAAGGAGTATCGTCTTGAAACTCGGTAGGCGGGTCGGACAGGTCCCCCCGACCACGTTGACGTTCGAATTGTAGATTTTTAGCTATTTTCTCCAGGCCTTAGGGGCGACCGTAGTGTCAAAAGCATGACTTGTCACCATGGGCAGGGGTGCCAAAATTTAAAAAAAGGAGTATCGTCTTGAAACTCGGTAGGCGGGTCGGACAGGTCCCCCCGACCACGTTGACGTTCGAATTGTAGATTTTTAGCTATTTTCTCCAGGCCTTAGGGGCGACCGTAGTGTCAAAAGCATGACTTGTCACCATGGGCAGGGGTGCCAAAATTTAAAAAAAGGAGTATCGTCTTGAAACTCGGTAGGCGGGTCGGACAGGTCCCCCCGACCACGTTGACGTTCGAATTGTAGATTTTTAGCTATTTTCTCCAGGCCTTAGGGGCGACCGTAGTGTCAAAAGCATGACTTGTCACCATGGGCAGGGGTGCCAAAATTTAAAAAAAGGAGTATCGTCTTGAAACTCGGTAGGCGGGTCGGACAGGTCCCCCCGACCACGTTGACGTTCGAATTGTAGATTTTTAGCTATTTTCTCCAGGCCTTAGGGGCGACCGTAGTGTCAAAAGCATGACTTGTCACCATGGGCAGGGGTGCCAAAATTTAAAAAAAGGAGTATCGTCTTGAAACTCGGTAGGCGGGTCGGACAGGTCCCCCCGACCACGTTGACGTTCGAATTGTAGATTTTTAGCTATTTTCTCCAGGCCTTAGGGGCGACCGTAGTGTCAAAAGCATGACTTGTCACCATGGGCAGGGGTGCCAAAATTTAAAAAAAGGAGTATCGTCTTGAAACTCGGTAGGCGGGTCGGACAGGTCCCCCCGACCACGTTGACGTTCGAATTGTAGATTTTTAGCTATTTTCTCCAGGCCTTAGGGGCGACCGTAGTGTCAAAAGCATGACTTGTCACCATGGGCAGGGGTGCCAAAATTTAAAAAAAGGAGTATCGTCTTGAAACTCGGTAGGCGGGTCGGACAGGTCCCCCCGACCACGTTGACGTTCGAATTGTAGATTTTTAGCTATTTTCTCCAGGCCTTAGGGGCGACCGTAGTGTCAAAAGCATGACTTGTCACCATGGGCAGGGGTGCCAAAATTTAAAAAAAGGAGTATCGTCTTGAAACTCGGTAGGCGGGTCGGACAGGTCCCCCCGACCACGTTGACGTTCGAATTGTAGATTTTTAGCTATTTTCTCCAGGCCTTAGGGGCGACCGTAGTGTCAAAAGCATGACTTGTCACCATGGGCAGGGGTGCCAAAATTTAAAAAAAGGAGTATCGTCTTGAAACTCGGTAGGCGGGTCGGACAGGTCCCCCCGACCACGTTGACGTTCGAATTGTAGATTTTTAGCTATTTTCTCCAGGCCTTAGGGGCGACCGTAGTGTCAAAAGCATGACTTGTCACCATGGGCAGGGGTGCCAAAATTTAAAAAAAGGAGTATCGTCTTGAAACTCGGTAGGCGGGTCGGACAGGTCCCCCCGACCACGTTGACGTTCGAATTGTAGATTTTTAGCTATTTTCTCCAGGCCTTAGGGGCGACCGTAGTGTCAAAAGCATGACTTGTCACCATGGGCAGGGGTGCCAAAATTTAAAAAAAGGAGTATCGTCTTGAAACTCGGTAGGCGGGTCGGACAGGTCCCCCCGACCACGTTGACGTTCGAATTGTAGATTTTTAGCTATTTTCTCCAGGCCTTAGGGGCGACCGTAGTGTCAAAAGCATGACTTGTCACCATGGGCAGGGGTGCCAAAATTTAAAAAAAGGAGTATCGTCTTGAAACTCGGTAGGCGGGTCGGACAGGTCCCCCCGACCACGTTGACGTTCGAATTGTAGATTTTTAGCTATTTTCTCCAGGCCTTAGGGGCGACCGTAGTGTCAAAAGCATGACTTGTCACCATGGGCAGGGGTGCCAAAATTTAAAAAAAGGAGTATCGTCTTGAAACTCGGTAGGCGGGTCGGACAGGTCCCCCCGACCACGTTGACGTTCGAATTGTAGATTTTTAGCTATTTTCTCCAGGCCTTAGGGGCGACCGTAGTGTCAAAAGCATGACTTGTCACCATGGGCAGGGGTGCCAAAATTTAAAAAAAGGAGTATCGTCTTGAAACTCGGTAGGCGGGTCGGACAGGTCCCCCCGACCACGTTGACGTTCGAATTGTAGATTTTTAGCTATTTTCTCCAGGCCTTAGGGGCGACCGTAGTGTCAAAAGCATGACTTGTCACCATGGGCAGGGGTGCCAAAATTTAAAAAAAGGAGTATCGTCTTGAAACTCGGTAGGCGGGTCGGACAGGTCCCCCCGACCACGTTGACGTTCGAATTGTAGATTTTTAGCTATTTTCTCCAGGCCTTAGGGGCGACCGTAGTGTCAAAAGCATGACTTGTCACCATGGGCAGGGGTGCCAAAATTTAAAAAAAGGAGTATCGTCTTGAAACTCGGTAGGCGGGTCGGACAGGTCCCCCCGACCACGTTGACGTTCGAATTGTAGATTTTTAGCTATTTTCTCCAGGCCTTAGGGGCGACCGTAGTGTCAAAAGCATGACTTGTCACCATGGGCAGGGGTGCCAAAATTTAAAAAAAGGAGTATCGTCTTGAAACTCGGTAGGCGGGTCGGACAGGTCCCCCCGACCACGTTGACGTTCGAATTGTAGATTTTTAGCTATTTTCTCCAGGCCTTAGGGGCGACCGTAGTGTCAAAAGCATGACTTGTCACCATGGGCAGGGGTGCCAAAATTTAAAAAAAGGAGTATCGTCTTGAAACTCGGTAGGCGGGTCGGACAGGTCCCCCCGACCACGTTGACGTTCGAATTGTAGATTTTTAGCTATTTTCTCCAGGCCTTAGGGGCGACCGTAGTGTCAAAAGCATGACTTGTCACCATGGGCAGGGGTGCCAAAATTTAAAAAAAGGAGTATCGTCTTGAAACTCGGTAGGCGGGTCGGACAGGTCCCCCCGACCACGTTGACGTTCGAATTGTAGATTTTTAGCTATTTTCTCCAGGCCTTAGGGGCGACCGTAGTGTCAAAAGCATGACTTGTCACCATGGGCAGGGGTGCCAAAATTTAAAAAAAGGAGTATCGTCTTGAAACTCGGTAGGCGGGTCGGACAGGTCCCCCCGACCACGTTGACGTTCGAATTGTAGATTTTTAGCTATTTTCTCCAGGCCTTAGGGGCGACCGTAGTGTCAAAAGCATGACTTGTCACCATGGGCAGGGGTGCCAAAATTTAAAAAAAGGAGTATCGTCTTGAAACTCGGTAGGCGGGTCGGACAGGTCCCCCCGACCACGTTGACGTTCGAATTGTAGATTTTTAGCTATTTTCTCCAGGCCTTAGGGGCGACCGTAGTGTCAAAAGCATGACTTGTCACCATGGGCAGGGGTGCCAAAATTTAAAAAAAGGAGTATCGTCTTGAAACTCGGTAGGCGGGTCGGACAGGTCCCCCCGACCACGTTGACGTTCGAATTGTAGATTTTTAGCTATTTTCTCCAGGCCTTAGGGGCGACCGTAGTGTCAAAAGCATGACTTGTCACCATGGGCAGGGGTGCCAAAATTTAAAAAAAGGAGTATCGTCTTGAAACTCGGTAGGCGGGTCGGACAGGTCCCCCCGACCACGTTGACGTTCGAATTGTAGATTTTTAGCTATTTTCTCCAG